>NW_004797958.1:47287-48844 GCF_000002075.1 Aplysia californica
CCAAGGGATCTTTCACGTGCGCAACATGCACACGAAACCTCCCGGATTTTTCGCCTTTGTCCGAAAAGGTTAGGGGTAGATCTTTCTTACCAGAAGATCAGAGCTGTCGCTGAAAGACAGCAGAAAGAAGGAGCAAAGGAGTAGCAGTAGAATGGTTGAAGAAAGAGTCAGGAGCCCGGAGGATGGGGCGGGGACAAAGGAGGTGGGGGCAGAATGTGGAGACGAAAGCAGACGACAGAATATTTCTAGAGAGCAGGAAAGGAGGTGAAAGGAGACACTTTTTAGAGAAGAAATTTTTTCCGTCGCCACCCGGATTCGAACCCGGGACCTTTGAATGAGAGGCGATACACCTTAACCTCTAGGCCACGAGAGCCCCCACTGGGTATGTCATTGTTTGTTTTTGTGAAGTGTTTTACGGCGCTCGCAACTGCATAAAGGTGATATGAGCCGCGGGACACACCTAATACTTTCAGTTGGTAGAAAATTTTGAATTTTGCCCGGGTGGCGGCCGAAGCCTACTCTTACCGATTTTAGACCACAAAGGGATCTTTAACTTGCGCAACTTGCACACGGATGGGTATGTCATTCGCTCCGCTTGACCTACCAGTGTAAAGACAAATTAACATCAATTTGCTATACCTTAGAATTACAAGGTTCTATTTGACAAGAATTGACATCGAAAAGGCTTAACATACAGCTACTTCTGAATTACAAAGTTCTATCTAACATTTTGGCTGTTTGGAGTTACAAAGAACATGACGTCAGAAACTAAATGTTCTATCTGCTTTATCAGAATCGTAAAATTATTCGGAGTAGTTATCAAGACAATCAAAGAACTGCATTTGAAAAAGCTTGACACGATGTGAAACTCAAAATCTTCGACGTCAAATTTGTCCAAAACTAGGTAGGTACAGAGCAGCAGCTGATAAAGCTTTGCAATTGTGGGGTAGTGATAATGTGAACCTCAAACGTATTGACGGAAAATGTCTCAAAACTAGTTCCTGATACAGATAGAACATTGTAATTGTAGGGCAAAAGTTAGTTGTCTCTTCTTTTCTTTCTGTTGTACTTTAAAAGCGGCCTTAATTTCATCTTTGTAACGTTTGATTATAGCTCCCCGCTGCAGGCGGCTGATGAAGCAAGATGGTTATAGAAGTTTAAAGGGCTTTGTTTTTGTTAGGTTGTTGGTGTTTGGGTTGTTGGGTTTTTTTGGTGTTTTTTTTGGCTTGTCTATTCAATATTATTATATAATAATAGCCTTCGAGTAAAGATCAGTTATTTTGTAAATTGGTTATCTCATTCAACGAGGTCTTGCATTCTGGGTATTGAACATCGCAAGGAAACATTTTTTTAAAAACAATGACAATGACAGTCTTTATTCTTGATCTCGCTAATAGAAACTTGTGTTGTTAGTCGTTTACAATGGCAGGAGATTTTACAAAGCTTAGGTGTACTCACGTTTACGCTCAACAAGGCAGGACATTTGTAAATACATGTCTCACGTGCTGCAACAACCCGCTCCGTAAAATATTCTCTCTCTCTTTCTCTCTCTCTCTC
>NW_004797958.1:48977-50106 GCF_000002075.1 Aplysia californica
ATAGATAGATAGATAGATAGATAGATAGATAGATAGATAGATAGATAGATAGATATTACAGAGACGTGGAGACAATTGTGTTTGTCGGCATGTCGTTAATATGACAAAGACAATGACAATCCTTATTCATCTCGCAGGGATATATTTTTCTAGGTCGATTACAATTGCACTAGATGTTACAAAGCTATTATGCACTCACGCATACGCACAACAAGACAGGGCATTAGTAAATACATGTCTAACGTGCAGAAACACCTGCTCCGTAAAACTTTCTCTCTCTCTCTCTCTCTCTCTCTCTCTCTCTCTCTCTCTCTCTCTCTCTCTCTCTCATAGGACACCTTAAAGAAGCTTTTATTTCATTGTATCTAATTGTTTGTTCCCTACATCTGAAACTTGACAAGTCAGGCATCAACAATAACTCTACGTAGCACGAACTTCCTACATTCGTTTTCCTGGTTTAAGTAATATTATGTGAGGCAGCGTGGTGGAATCAGGCTTTCGTCAAAATAATCAAAGTGAAGAAACTTGGATTTTTCCACAGGTTTGGGTATTTTTATAAATTTTTAGTTTTTTGCTTCAACACCTTTCATTCCCATTAAAGAACTCATTTCTGTTTGAATTTTTCTTTAAAAAACGTTGATTAAAGGCACAAAAAATGAAAATATTCAGTTCCCACGGATTCTTAGTCTACGGAAAAAACTACTCTTTTGCGGCCATTTTCTCAGTAATCTTACCTCTGAAAACAAGTGACCCCCACCTCCTTCATTCGCAGATATCTCGACTTGTATTCAAGATAAATGGATATTTTTTTTCCATCCAAATAAAGACAAGTGAACAAGCTTTAAGATGATACCAATAACTCAACATGCCCTAAAATTGACGAGAGCCTGATTCCACCACGCTGCCTCACATATTATGATAGTTCACATCGTGCTGCTGCGTCGTATTTGATTTGCTATTTATTGGACATATTATTACTATTATAATGCGTCAGCTCCGTCGTTTACAGAGTTAAAGAAAAATGGCTGTCAAATACAAGAACTCAACGGAGACGTCTGCAGTCGGGAACTGGGGAGAAAGGGGGGGGAGGAGGGAGTGGATTTGAAAGTGTGGGGTGGGTGAGGGGTGT
>NW_004797958.1:50586-53487 GCF_000002075.1 Aplysia californica
CCCAAAAAAAAACCCATAAAAACAACAACAAACAACGGCAAAAAACTCATCTACCAATCCTGAAGCACAAGTCGGAAATTCAATGATATATGAGCATTGGGTTTCCTCCTCTTCAATCTTTCCATTTCTCGGAATTACAAAGGATGTCAGAAAACTCTGCAAAGGGCGATCCCAGATCTTTAATTACACCGCAGCAATGCGCTAGCAACAGTTTCCTTCCTTCTTTCTCTGGCCTCGATCGGTACCTCAGGGCGTTCTCGATGACGTCAGACCCGCAAGCAAAAGAGAATTTGTCCGTCTGCCTCATCTATTCTGGCCGTAATCCCTTCCTTTCTTCCAAGCCTGTGGGAGTTGTAGTCTCATTAAGTCTACTTAAAACTGCAATGCTGCTTAATGTGACGTTTACTGGAAATTTTGTTCCGTTTCCAGATTCATGTTGCTGCTTGTCTGCTGTTAACTTTTTTTTTAATACAAAAACCTCTCCATGATTAACTTTCGATTCCTCTTAAACATTTACTCTGATTCCTGAATTTTTCACATTCATTTGCTCCTTCCCAATATTTACTTTACTGTATGTCTATCTTCTTTTTCTTCCATTTGAAGAATGCAGAATTTCAGTAATGAAAGTATTGACATTTTGCTCGGAGACTTAAAAATGTGTCTTCCTGTTGAAAAGAAATAACTGATTTTTCTACAATAGTCTGAATGGTTATGTCATAGCACTGATCTCTTATTAAGTCTTGTGTCGTTTGTTGTGTTAGCAGACTGATATTTTACTTGGCAATATTTTACGAATGCCATAAAAGAATATACGTAATACTCTATAAAGGTGCTTTAGCTAAACATTATTCACTGGGATTTCGTTCTGATAAAGAAAGGGTTTGTCACGTTTTAAAAATCGTATCAAACTGTTTTAAATATTTTTTTATATTGCTTTTACCAGTTTTTAAATATCATAATTTACTTTATCTCTAAGCGTATCAAACATTTTCCCTTTAGAACATTGTAACCAACTATATCAAACACCATTGTTTGCACTGGCTCTTATCTTTTTTCCCTATCCTTTCCCCTCAGCTGGTCAAGATGATCATCATCGTGGTCGTCATCTACGCCGTTTGCTGGCTGCCCCTCCACGTGATCACCCTGATCGGAGACAGTGACCCAGATTTCTACAGCCTGCCACACATGAACGTGGTGTGGCTGTGCGCTCACTGGCTTGCCATGTCTCACTCCTGCTACAACCCTATCGTCTACTTCTCCCTCAACGCCTCCTTCCGGCGCAGCCTCACGCGCATCGTGACTCTCTGCAGACACAAGCAAGCGCGTTTCCGCCAACACCTGTCTTTGCGAGGCACTGGTTTTTGGGACGCCGGATTTGACATTTACGGCAGTAACGAGTGCGTCAAGTCTAGGAACAGCATCCGGAGCGTCCACTCAACGTCCAGCAACACGCGCTCACTCACCGTGAAGCGAGGAGACGAGACGCTCGTGCACTGGAAGGCCGCCAACATTAGTGGCGTCAACAACGACACTCACTTCTGAAGGAAGGATTCGACAGTCGGTTGTGGTTGATGTTCTGTTCAGGGCACGATCTGCCTCATAAACTGTGTCCCTCAGTTACTGGGCAAGAAAAGACTTGCTTGCATTGAAAGGACGAACCAAACAGTAGCACCTTAAGAAAGAAATATACTCGACAGAAAACTGAAACAATGTCATCGGTTTATATTTCAACTTTGTCCAGAAGGCCATTCAGTTTTGCTTCCACCAAGAAAGCTGGCTGTGGGTCCTTGAGAAGTGTGGTACTGCTGACACAATTAGGACGCACTATTCTTGGACAAAACAAAAATCGACATAAAAAGGCGTGCTACGACCAGTAAACTGTCTTTACCCCTGAGACCTTTCAAGAAGATATCCTGTTGTGTTAAACAATTGCTCACCCTTAGTGCACGCACGACTGTTGTCTGACCCTACGCCATGTAAGGCATGAGTTCTTCAGGCTGTCTACTTCTCCCCCCCCCCATCCCACCCCACCATCTACGCTTCTTTCAGACCTATTGTCCTAGAACAAAGAGTCTCAAATGACAGCAGCCGCTCAAATTACCAAATGTTGCGGTCTGTAAAAGGAAACTGCTGTTATATGAAGAGACAAAACAAAAGGACGACAGAGATACTTTGTTTTGAGAGAGATATAGAGCACCCAGCTCACCTATTTACTGCTACAGGGCTATTCAAAGACGGTACTCGTGTTGCTATGTACTCATAAAGGGCTTTGAATGACCTCCGAAGCAGTGCACTGCATATCGATCCCGGGATTTGAAGTCTTACCTTTACGACTCAGAACAACCTCTTTGGTTGGTATTATTTTCAGTTCACCCAGGGCCGATTGAGAGTGAGGAAAATAGCTTTTGAGTACTCCCCTGATGAGCCAAGAGAAACTTGCTGAACTGGTCAATTGAAAAAACATGAAAGTCCTCTGATTTTCTGATGACTGAATGAGGATGGAACGAAGATGGAACGAAGGAGGGTGGAGGTGGAATCTATAAAACTATAAGAAAGCTGTTGTCTTGTCACAAAAAGTATTTATTCAAAAGTCACTAATCTAGTTTGTGCATACTCAGATATTGGTTGTTTTTTCAATCTGAGAAACCATGATCATGTAACATAAATGAATTCATTTAATAATCAGCCCTTGAGCAAAGGAGCCAGTGAAAGAGTTGGAGAGATTGTGGGAATGTGAGTACATTCGTGTGAGGGGTAAGTGCGTGAGAGAGTGGTGTCGTAAGCTGGGTTTTTGTTTTTTGAGTGAGCCATTGTTTGATAGAGTAAATACGTGAGTGAGTGAGTGTGTGTGTGTGTGTGTGTGTGTGTGTGTGTGTGTGTGTATGTGTGTGTGTGTGTGTG
>NW_004797958.1:55802-57025 GCF_000002075.1 Aplysia californica
AGATAGATAGATAGATAGATAGATAGATAGATAGATAGATAGATAGATAGATAGAATAGAAAAGAATCGAATCGAAAAAAGTTGTGTTTTTTTTAGTCTTTATGTAGGTGGTTTCATGTCTCTGTCGATACCGATTAGATCATTTAAGAGGCGGGCTTCGTTCGACTCTACCTGTCAGAGCCAGCCCAGAAAGAGAAGGATTCAAAATGTAATAAGGAAGACCGAGATACTTGATAATAATTCTTCCCCCACTTTGGAATCGAACTCAGATCTCCTGTATGCGACAACTAAGAACCTCATTCCCACATCGCAGATGTCGATGATGATGCTTTTTAATAAAAGGTCTCTAAGTTTTGCGAAAATACAAACACGTCTCTGTTTAAAGACGAGACAGTTTTGCCCAGCCAGATCTGAGGGCAGCCGTGTCAACTTGGAGGCAAGGTAAACCGTTATAACATAACGGTTCTGAAGGAGAATGGGGTGGACTGAGAAAAATGCGATTACGAAAGTGTTTTTTTTTTATAGTGCAAGTGGAAAAAAGAAAATGTTGAGTTGTTTATGGGGACCTGATATTGCCACTTAAAAAACTTCATGGATCCAATATGCGTTCTTTTTCTCTTTTTTGCCTTCCCTTAAATCTTTCGCAAGATGATATGAAACTCAAGAACTACAACACTCCATTCCCCCATCCACTCCCC
Source organism: Aplysia californica (assembly GCF_000002075.1). Taxonomy (NCBI): domain Eukaryota; kingdom Metazoa; phylum Mollusca; class Gastropoda; order Aplysiida; family Aplysiidae; genus Aplysia; species Aplysia californica. Next base: position 56,501 of record NW_004797958.1, read on the forward strand.
TTTCTCAGTCCTCCACCCTTTCCATTTTTTACACATATTATAACATAGAGCTTGGATGAACGAGGCTTTTTTTGTGTGTCTACATTTGTATCGATCATATCATTCCTTTCTGGCTCTCTGGATTCAGATTCTAAATCTCTGGTCTGTAAGACGGTTTTTTTCCCCTTTCATGTTCCCCTTCCCTCTTATGCTTTTCCTTGTAAAAGATGTTGGTTTTGAGCAATGTCCACTGGCCGTAAACTCGAAACAGAGCAGAGAAACCCCACGACATGTGATTTTTTTTCTTTTCTTTCTTGAAATACAAGAGGGTTTTTTTAATGTCCTTTGGTTCTCATGGAAACGAATTAAACAAATCATATGGAAGGGTATAGTTCAAATCTGGGCTGGTGCTGAGATGTATTGTGTTCTTTTATACTTTGGAGATTCCCCAGTCTATTTTTAGCTGTTGTTTTTTTTTTAACCTGGCGTATTCAGAACGATGCTTACTCAGCAGAAATATCCAAGCTCAAATAATAGTAATAATAA
>NW_004797958.1:59588-62268 GCF_000002075.1 Aplysia californica
AGGTCGCTTTTAAGCACAAGGGGGCTATCCCGAAAAATGTTGTTTTGAGAAAACCGAAGTTAAGTTGTTTTTTTATCTCTTGTTCAATTTCTTTAAAAGGGAAGGAGAGTTTTCTCTATAACCAAACTACATGTAATATACACACCAATGAAACAAAACTTCTCCTTTACGTAGGGCGATGTCCACTTTTAGTATAGTTCAAGAATTCTGAAAACCCCAGGAAACTGGGTTAGCCCGCTTGTGCTTAAAAGCGACCAAATGATGTGCTGAATGTGTTAGGACCCACTGGAAAGACTGTTCTTTGACGAGCGTGAAATGGGCCAACAGTGGACAAAGAAGTAAACAACGGACACAGGTAACATTGCCCCCCCACCCCCACCCCCACTCCCCACAGGGCAGCGCTACTGACTGAAGTTGTCTTTAGGCCATTCCCAAAGGGAGGATGTCAACATGTTCTCATGCCCAGTAGAATTTTAAATAGGCAGATATATCGTACTGTGCCAGAGCATTATAGCGGGAACTGCTGCTTTTTCTTTCCTCATCCTTACTACCGGGATCTTCCCTCTACGTTTTTTGTATTTTTGTCACTCTCTTGTGAACTGCTATTTCCGGAGTGCCTTGATAGTCGAAGCAGACGTTGTGCTGTTGAAGCTGGAGAGGTGAGAGGAGTACGTATGATTCCTCGTGTGGACTTCTCTGTTGACATCCGCCTCTTGGAGCTCATATTTCTTTATGCAGTTGCGAGCGCCTTAGAACCTTTCTAAAACTAAAACTAAAACGTTTCAGTAAACTGATGTGCTGGATGTGTTTGGATCCCCAGGACGAGCGTGCAATGGACCAAACGTGGACAAAGAACAAACGTTCACGGACAACATCAAGACATGGACTGGTCAAAATACAGTACTATGGCCACAACGACACGAGACCATTGTGAAAGAGGCGCTCGAAGGAAGGATTTGAGACAGAAGAACCAGCGGAAGACAAAGAGTAACTGGAATGGACAGCATAAAAAACATGGACTGGCCTTGAGGTAACAGAATGTGCAACGGCAGCTCGCGACCGTGAAAGATGGAGGGTCATTAAACGTCTTTTTGTGTGTTTTAGTAAGTGTTTTACGGCACTCGCATCACAATAAGGTCATATTAGTGACGAAGATTAGAGGTGTTACAAGAGAGTAACAAACACACAAAAAGAAGGAGGGGAGATAACGACGATAGATGTTTCATAGGAAAGAAGAAGCAAACCACTCCAGAACACCCGCCAACCACCCACATATTAAAAGTCAACGTCGGGGTCCGATATGACATTTCAAGGTATTCCAGATATGAACTGACCAAAGTATTGACCGAGCGTTAAACCGCAGCGAACGACTGTAAAAACTGGCCGGTCATGACAAATCCACCTCTGCACCAGAAATGACACCTCCAGGTACTCTCGTCAGTGGCCCCACCCAGTAATCTTGGTCATATTTTCTTTTTGGACATTCTGCACCCAAAACGATTCAACAGTTTTAAGAGGAGGAGGAGGCGTTACGCTCAGCCCAAAGCTTACACTAAGCTTACGCTAAGCTTACACTAAGGCACCTGATAGTTCACACATCAATGTATTACCGTCCCTGATGTAAGAGTTAGGCTCTCCGATCTCTATGCAACAAATGTGGCAAATGCTCGAATCTCGTGTTGGGAAGACGTGTCATTGATCAAGTATCTGCGACAGCCTGTTTAATCGAGAATATCCAACTATTTGTTCAATCGAGTATATTATTATTATTATTGTTAGTAGTAGTAGTAGTAGTAGTAGTAGTAGTAGTAGTAGTAGTAGTAGTAGTAGTAGTAGTAGTAGTAGTAGTAGTAGTAGTAGTAGTAGTAGTAGTAATAGTTATAGTATCCGATTGTCTTTTTAACAAAGTACCTCCAACTAATTCTTTAATCCAATATCTCTACTCTATCTGGTATCTCCAACATTCTTTTTGATACAGTATCTCCACATTTCTCTAGACTAAGGGAAGCAGCTGGTGTCTCTATAGGGTCGGGGAGAGACAGCAACCTGGTTTGAAAAGCCAGATAGAAGAATATCCAACCAGCTGATTAGTGGCACGATCTGGAGAGGAGGGAGCAGCAGCTATGGCATTGTGCCGCCTGCAATGATGCCTATTCTCCAACCAAGTAAGTAAGTAAGTAGACAGATACAACGTTTTAGCCAACATTTCATCTGCTGTGTTTTCGTCAAGACAGTTAGGGACAGGATTTATCAGGTTCAAAGAACCACAGTTATAGTAATTGGACGATTTACGTTCGCCGTTTTGCTTGAACAGACGAGGCTGTGCGCCTCAACCACTCAAATAATTCCGGATAAAATCTGAAGAGGGTCAGGATTTTGATGAGAAATAAAAAAAATCTCTCCGCTTCTCTCAGTTGCCATCACATCCTGGGCATGCAGAATCGTGAAATGACATCAAGAGGCGCATAAATGCCAGGCTATTACGTTTCGGATTTTATGAATTTTTTAAAGCATAAAATGAAATTCTCTTTTGTATGGAAATCCATCGTGGTTATCTGATATGAAAAAAAGCACAATCTCTAATTGGAAAAACCTCTAGAAGCAGAATACATGAATGCTCAAGCAGGAATTCGTGTCTATCAACTTATGAAACGTAACATCTTTTTTGAGAATCCCCCCC
>NW_004797958.1:63165-65649 GCF_000002075.1 Aplysia californica
AGAGAGAGAGAGAGAGAGAGAAAGAAAGAGAAAATAGGAGAACAGGCGAAAAAAACATAATGGTAGAAGAGGAGAAGAGGAGAGGAACGTAAAGGGTGAGCGTGTGTGTGTGTGGGGGGGTGAACGAGGGTGGGGGGGAGGGGGGATAGATAGAATCGGGTGATTATTTAAGGATTGACTAGTTCGACACACCCAATACACCCGATCCACAAATTCCAGTAGGCGTAGCATAATTCTCTCCCGGATTTCATCGAGTTATACCCCCTGCTGCGCTGAACTGTCTCCGGGTCGTTGTATTGTATAAGGCGATCCGAATTATTTTTACTGTGGATAAATAAATGAACTGTCCTCGTTATTTTGTTTCACGGCGTGATGGAATCAGACGGTCGATAATTTTTGGGCATATTGCGTTGTAGGTATCATCTAAATACTTGTTTATTTACTTTGCTTTTTGTGGAAAAAAAATTCCCATCTATGTAAGTCAAAATATTTCTTTTTTTTAATAGTAGAGGGCTTTACCGCGCTCGCAACTGCATAAGGTCATATGAACGCCAAATGAGATTGAAGGAGGATAGGGTCGCTTGGTTTCAGAGGTGAAATTGGCGAGAAATTGGCCGCCAAAGTTTTGGCAATTTCCATAGCTTGGGAGTCCTTGAAAACTGAACATTGGCATTTTTGGGGTGTCTTTAATCAGTGTTCTTCAGTGAAGTACACAAAAGAAATGCGTTTTTAAACGGATGTAAAAGGCGTTGAGCCAAAAATTGAAAATTAGAAACAAACGCCCGTCCCTCAGAAAATGCCAATTTCTCTGATTTCATTATTTTGACGAGTGCCTGCTTTCACCACGCTGCGTCACATTTTGCTGAACCACTGAAAACTACCACCGTGCTCAGCAGTATTTCTTCCTCAGAATATTCTGTTTTATAACGTTTTCGACTGATTCAATTATTTCCAATGGATGGAACCAGCAGGATTTCATCGCCTTGCCACCTTTTGAGAATTAACGATGTGGAAAACGGAAGTAGCAGTTTTTGGGGGGGATTTTCAGAGGAAATAAGCGGCAAATCAGAAGAAAAAAAAACTGATAGTGAAAAGAACTATTCTACTTCATTCTATGATGAGTTTGGTACACGTATCAAAAGGGAACAGCATGGTGAGGGGAAAACGAGGGGTAAGAAAGACGGCCTTTATATACAGATGACTCCAAACAATAGATTAGACTAATCAACTTTGATTATACATTACTAGATCTATACTCTCAAAACAAAATGCGCCTCGCGAAATATCACCAGAGACACTAATTAGTGTCTCTGATATCACTTGCAGATTTTTTTAAATTGCAGAGACAGAAGCGTCGGCCTATAAAAGCGATCGGCGAAATAAAGAAATTTAGCTTTTTTCAGCAAAACTTTCTCAAAACTGAAAAAAACCAGAGGCGTCATGATTTGGAGAATATTTTAAAGAATCTTTTGGTGAAAACCGCATGTCGATCGATGCAGCCATTAAAAAGCCTTTTGAATAGCAAAATTTGGCCACCACAAATATATAATAGATTTACGATTTATTGCAGAACATTACTGCACTTCCTTATTATGACATTTCACAATTTTTTTGAAAAAGTAATACGTTGCCTAATAATTTTTTTTTAAATCTGTGTTGGGCCGTTTCGATTTCTAAGACCATGAGGTCAGAAACCAAATGTTCTATCTACTCTATCAAAATCATGAGATTGTTCGGGGAGTCTGTATCAAGATGTTCCCAGAATTGCATATAAAAAAAATTAACATCTTGTGAAACTCAAAATTTTTAGTCATAAAATGTGTTAAAACTAGGAACTGACGAGATAGAACTTTGTAAATCTAAGGAAGGGGAAGTACGGCCAGTGTTCTGTCATTGCCCACGGGGATGGTAGAGCACATAATTGAAACAAGAGAAACTACTAAAAACTATTAAAAAGAAGACTCCCTATACAGGATAGAGGGTGCCCACATCCCTCGTGACTAATTGGAGCAGAGGAAGATAGGACTAACGTTAACATTACTTAAACGCAATCCCTCATCATCACTCATCACCAATATTATTTCTAAAATCATCACCGCTCTCAGATCAATGACTTACATCTATAATCCTTGAATCTCTATCTGCTATTACAGTTAATTGTTATACTAAGCGTGCACGTAATACACTATTGGACACTATCATACGCACTTTTTTCTATTAATCAGGTGCGACAATCTCATATAAATGGGCAAGGGGGGGGAAAGGAAAAAAGGACTTCCTATACCAAAGAAGGTCTAGTAAGTTGTTAGTTTGTAGTAGGCCGAACGGGTCTCGGTGTGATTCTAGCCTAGAGGGATTATTACAGTCAAAATTTCCCAAGACAGCCACGCATTGCCATCAAGGAGAAAAAAGTGCTTATCTTAGACAAGTAGACGCAAACACACACACACACACACACACACACACACACACACACACACACAC
>NW_004797958.1:70752-71866 GCF_000002075.1 Aplysia californica
CCCCCCCTTCTCTCGCTCTCTCTTTCTCTTTCTCTTTCTCTCTCTCTCTCTCTCTCTCTCTCTCTCTCTCTCTCTTTCTTTCTTTCTCTTTTTCTTTCTTTCTCTCTTTCTCTCTTTCTTTCTCTCTCTCCCTCTCTGAGAGTCCTTGGAAACTGAAAATTTGCATTTTTTCGTGCCTTTAATCAATGTTTTTCAGTAAAATCCACACAAAAAATGTGTTCTTGAATGGACATAAATGGTGTTGAGCCAAAAAAGGAAAATTAGAAAAAAAATTTCCCTTTGGCCAAAAAAATACCGATTTTTTTTTATTTCATTATTTTGACGAGCGTCTGATTTCCCCATGGCGTCTAACAATATCCTACTGCTCAGTGCCTAGTTTTGAGGAATTTGACGTCGAAGATCAGATTTGATGTTTCATGTCATGTCTGTCATGTCAAGCCTTTTCGAATGCAATTCGTTTAAATATCTCGATGGCGCCTCCGACAAATGATCTTACTGTTTTATAAGAGCTGATGCATCGTTAATGTGTTTTTTAAATCTCACGGCCTTAGTAACTCAAAGCGAGAAAAAAATGTCAGCAGATAGGACTTTGTAATTGTGAGGTAGCGCGATGTGCTCGGAGCCTCAGAGGTGTAGCGAGTGGCACCGTCTCATTCAAAGAGCAAACGTTTGTGGTTGGTGGGGGCTGGGTGTGGTTTGCTTCTTTTTTCATATCTAACAACATCTATCGCCCTTACCTCTCCTTCCTCTTTCTTTTTATGTTATGTAATCTTCAGCAGTTATACGACCAAATTGTTTTGCAATGTCGTGAAACTCTTACTAAAAGGAAAAGAGCAAAACGTTTAAAAGACATGAATATTTCTTGAGGAACTGATTCTATTCTGTATTGCGGCATGGACGCGTCTTGATCCTTGGAAGGTTTGTACAATGTCTGTCACAACGTGGGGGAATCAGGCGCTCGCCGTCAATTTTTGGGGCATACGGAATTATTGGTACTTTCTTATAGCTTGTTAGTTTGTCTCACTTTCGATGAAAAGATACCCTTCTATCTAGATAAGAAGTCGAGATATTTGCAACTGATAGAAGTGAGGGAGGGGTGGGGAGAAGAAAAGAA
>NW_004797958.1:72122-77421 GCF_000002075.1 Aplysia californica
GGGGGGCGCAGAGAAAGTCTGAAAACGACGCAGACAAAGGTCAAGAAACGACGAAATTTGGAAAAACACTTTGTTATTGAGCCAATCCCTCTCCCAGTCAGCATCCTCCTGTCACTTAGTAATGAGGGTTTTTTCCTCTTGGTTGGACCTCAACCCAACAACAATAAGATTACTTGTCCTATCAGTATGTACTGTTTTAGCGCCAATAAAATGGCTGCTTGCACTGTATTGTTCCCAGGAAGATGAGATTTTGTCAGAATGCTATCGGGTCTGTTGGGGTCATAAATATAGATTGAAAAGCGCATAGAGCTTGCTGTTGAGATGGGATTTGCGCTCTATAAAATCAAAATGTTATCTGTCATTATTACCTAGAGAGCTCTCGTATGTCAACAAGTGTATAGCCTATTTGATTAACCCCCTTTCTCTTTCTTTCTCGTGGATGGGTGTTTTAAACACCTATCGAAACACAATATTAATTTCGATCTTTCATGAGGCGGGTTTCGTTGACCATGCCTGTTACAGTCAACCTGGCCTGACAGGTATACAACGTCCCAACAGACCTACGAGAGAGAGGAACAGGTGCTGAAATAAAGTCCCGCATTGGAAAAACACAGGCTGCTTTCATATCTTTTGATAGGATTTGGAAGACTAGAGAGATATCTCACTTCGAACAAAGCAGAGGATTTTCAATTCAAATGTTGTATGGATGTGAGACATGGAACGCATCGCAGACTTGCATTAAGAGGATCCAGGTTTTCTTGCACAGGTGTCTAAGAAAGTTACTGAGGATCAGATGGACAGACAGGGTCACCAATGTGGAAGTGTTAAGGAAAACAAGACAGATCCCACTCAGAGATGAGGTAGGAAGAAGGCGGTGGCGACAGATTGGACATACTCTCAGGAAGTCAGACAGCTGCATAACAAAGAAAGTTTTGGATTGGAACCCACATGGTAAGAGATCAAGGGGAAGACCGCGTGAAACCTGGAGAAAAATCACAGAAATCGATGTACAGGGAAGTGGGAAGACATGAAATAACATCAATAGGCTAGCCCAGGATAGAGAAAGGTAGAAGGTGTTTGTCCGTGGCCTGTACCCTGGAACAGGGTGAGAAAGGCAATGATGATGATGATGAACAGACCTACGAACATTCTTGAAAAAACAGTCAACCCTATCTGAGAATAGAAGCCACGTCTTCCGAGAAAGACGTCAAAAAAAAGAGAAAAATACCCAGAGAACACTACTAATTAAAAAATCGATTCATTAAAGTCAGTCGGTGCCAGCCATATTTTCCTTCATTGAGGGGATTTCAATTAAATTTGACTCTGACTTTCGAAATCAAACACGTTTGTATTTCAAGGTCGGGAGTAGAAATCGTCCGTTCATGTCTTAGGCAAAAATTGGCAGCTTTTGCCCCCTTCCATGAAGGAAAATCTGATTGACTCCCGACTGAATCAAATTATTATGAATTAAACTGACCTTGAGCTCTGGATAATTGAAACTGTTTCTCAACTGTAGTCGGTGAGTAATCTTTGTTGTATCACAGGCTTACAAAAAAAATGGCTAAACGGTGCTAGGAAATACATTTATGATTGTGCGACAGTGTTAAATGCATAAGGTGCGGAGTTCATGCTCTATGCCAAAGAGTCTACATAACAAGAGGGGCCACTCCTCTCTTTGAGCCAATTAAAAAAGTGTCCGCAAAATTCGGTGACACACTCTTCGCAAATGCGCACCCTGTGCGAACAGTTACCCTACTTGAGTTTAAAAATTCAAAGTGAAACTAACAAGTTTTTGAATACATTTGGGAAGAACGCTTTTTTTTAATGGTTACGCTGACAAAAAAAACTCTTCCGGAGGAAAGGGTGATTGTTTTCTTCGTTTAATTTGACTTTAGAAGGAAAGGCGAGAGGTCGTTAAAAAAAAATTTTAACCCTAAAACTCCGCACTGGACGAACCCGAACTGCTGATGAACAGCAGTCGATCTGCTTACGCAAGGAGGTGCTATTCCTATTCTTCTTCTGGAAAAACGAAAGAGAGCTTCAAAACAGACTGCAGCGCCATCTGAAGCAAAGAGCGGACTTCCGGCGGACACTTTTTTGGCTGAGTGGACCATCTTGCTATGTACTATCTTTGTCTATGCGCATTAAAGACATAATTTTTGCAACGGTGTAGATCAGTGTAGAGAGTGCAGATGTCATGTCATTTTTTGTGTCCACTCGTAATTAGTGCAGCGGTGTAAATGTAGATAGTGCGAAATTTAAGAAGTATGCGCATGAAAGACATAAGTTATACAACAGTGTAGGGTGCAAAGAGTCCGGAAATGCATGTTGTATGCGCGTAAAGGACTTAATTTGTGCATCAATGAAGATCAGTGTAGAAACTGCGGATGGCATGTCATGCAGTGTGCGTATGAAAGACAGGATTAAAATTTGTGCAACGGTATGAAGTGTACCAAAGATACTACATAACAAGATGGTCTACTCAGGCAAAAAAGTGTCCGCAGGAAGTGCGCTCTTTGCTTCAGATGGCGCTGCAGTCTGTTTTGAAGCTCTCTTTCGTTTTACCATAAGAAGAATAGGAATAGCACCTCCTTGCGTGCGCAGATCGACTGCTGTTCATCAGCAGTTCGGGTTCGTTCAGTGCGGAGTTTTAGGGTTTTTTAAATTTTAATGACCTCTCGCTTTTCATTCTAAAGTCAAATTAAACGAAGAAAACAATCACCCTTTCCTCCGGAAGAGGTTTTTTTGTCAGCGTAACCATTTTAAAAAAGCGTTCTTCCGAAAGTCATTCAAAAACTTGCTAGTTTCACTTTGATTTTTTAAACTCAAGTAGGATAACTCTGTTCGCAAAAGGTGCGCCTTTGCGAAGAGAGCGCCACCGAATTTTGAGGACACTTTTTTAATTGGCTCAAAGAGAGAAGTGGCCCCTCTTGTTATGTAGACTCTTTGAGTGTATACAGTGCGAAATGTATGATGTGTGCACATGGAAGACTTAATTTGTGCATCTGTGAAGATCAGTGTAGAGAATGCGGATGTCATGTTATGTGGTGTGCGCATGCAAAAAGACACGGTGATTGTTTGTTACGTGGACAGTTTATTTTGTGTCATACAGCCAACAACACAACAATACATCGTTTATCGAATCGAAAGGAATCGATCGAACTCGAACGGGATCGTAGAGTGATCATCCTCGACCTTTTTAGGACGTCCCGTCATAGTCGTTTCTCAAAGATTTCGTGTGACATTGGAAAAATTCCGGTTTGTTTCCGTACATGAAATGCTGGCTCATGTCGGGGGAGTACCGGCTGGCCGGGGGTTCACGTCCGTACACCTGAAACATCCACAGGGTCAGAGGTCACAGGTCAGACCGTGCCAGTGTGGTATGTCGTGGTGTAATGGTTAGTTAGGCACTTCGCCGCCGCATGCAGGAGATCTGAGTTTGATTCCAGAGTGGGGGGGGGGATTTTTAATCGAGTATCTCGGTCTTTCTGCTGAGATGTTGTATCCTTCTCAGGCCCAAGGGCTATATTTATAGAACCCAGAAGGTCGGTGAGTAGGAAAAGTAAAGAAAGTTGTATCCTTCCCGACCCGAGTTGGCCCTGACAGGTAGAGTTGAAGCCTGTCTCCTATTAAATGACCTGAATTGTGTCGATGGTTGTGTAAAAAAAAGGCCCACATTAAGAGCTGGTGGGGCACCTAGAAATCGTGTTTTGGGGTCAAATTATGCTCTTTTTTTTCTTTGGCAGTGGCGCTTTGATTGTTCATTTTCTGGAAGTTTTTTTGTTGTCGTTGAGTTAGTTTTTCTCAATATTTGTTGGGTTTTATTTGTTTTGATAGTACGGTTGCATCATCATCATCATCATCATCATCATCATCATCATCATCATCATCATCATCATCGCCATCAGTCGGCACATCATTTTAACAGGACTATTGTATTGAATAGTATAAGATGATTAAGGTGTGTTTCCTTACCTCGGCCACCACTCTGAGTGAGTGGGAAGAGTTCCCACAGCAAAGCCCCACATACTGCACGCCTATCTCCTTACAGGCCTGGGCAAAATGCTTGATCTCCGTCCTCCCACACAGCTGGGCCGGTAGGTCAACGGGAAACGCCTGCTTGCCTGGCCGTGGAAAAAACGGGATGTGATGGGGGTGAAAAGAGTTGTGGGGGTGGGGTGGAAAGGGTTGAGGGGGTGGGGTGGGGTGGGGTGGGGTGGGGAGCGGAGGGGCGGTGGTGAAACGGGGAACCAAAAGAGAGAGAAGTCGTAAATGTTGAACGACTTGGAATGTAGTTTTAGAGAAGATTTTACGGCGTTTGCAACACAAATAGGTCATATGTGAGGCAGCGTGGTGGAATCAGGCTCTCGTCAATCTTTGGGCATGTGGAGTTATTGGTGTCAACTTAAAGTTTGTTCACTTGTCTTTATTTCCATGAAAAGAATATTCATTTATCTTGAATACAAGTCGAGATATTTGATAATTAAGGAGATGGGGTCACCTGTTTTCAAAGGTAAAATTAGTGGGGAAATGGCCACCGAAGATTGGTTATTTCTTTAGCTTAAGAGTCCGTGGTAACTGAAAATTTACATTTTTTGTGCCTTTAATCAACGTTTTTAAGAAAAATCCACACAGAAATGAGTTCTTTAATGGGCATGAAAGGTGTTGAGCCAAAAAACAAAAATTTGAAAAAAAACTCACAAACATACAGGAAAAATGCAAGTTTCTTCACTTTGATTATTTTGACGAGAGCCTGATTCCACCACGCTGCCTTACATATAAGTGCTGAAGTTAGATAAGAGGTGTTACAAATAATAATAATAACAATCATGATAATAATAATAACAGTCATAATAATAATAATAATAATAATAATAATAATAATAATAATAATAATAATAATAATAATATAATAATAATGATGATGATAATAATAATAATAAATAACATTTGTATAGCACATATCCCCAACAGTAAGCTCTATGCGCTTTACACTATATTATTACCCCAGCAGACCATAGAACACTTATAAACATTCTCAGGTTCCCGGGAAGCATACAGTGCAAGCAGCTAATTAAGCGTTCAAACACTAACATACTGACAAAATCTTTTACTCTCTGTATCTGGGTACCCATTCCGACCTGGATGAAGTGAAAAAAATTCGTGTAAAGTGCCTTTCCTAAGGACACAACATCGAGCCCTTGACGGGATTCGAACCCACTAGCTTAAGGTTGCGAGTCTGAGAGCCTAAGAAAAGAAAGATGGACTACAATGGGTTTTTTAATAAGAAAGAAGGTAC
>NW_004797958.1:79359-80540 GCF_000002075.1 Aplysia californica
TTAAAGATAAAAAAGCAAAACAGATAGCAACAACACCCAAACCTTTTCCATATTTCTTGATACACTCCAGTGCGAGAGCGGCTTCACCCAGCTCAGAGAAGGTTTCGGCGACAATGAAATCTGCTCCTTCTTCTACGGCCCATTCTATTTGCTCCTGTTGGGGGGAAGGGGGGGGGAGGGGATGGGAGAGGTGAATGATTATTCATGAGACTCTAAAAATAACTTATTTACATTTTGCTTTTTCTGCTATCTTATACGGCTCCGTGTTAAGGAAAGGTGTAATTCGTCTGACGTACGGGAGGTGTGCTAGCAAACTGCTTTTTGGATCCTCGTTCTGTTGTGCCCTTTGTGCTGGGGCTCTTTGGCTCTATGTGAATAAACTGCTGTATTTCATGTGCATTTCAGTTTTTGCCAGAGTTTTATGGCTTTTGCACTGCAATAAGCTCACATTAATGCCGAGAGAAGATTACAAGCGAGGGACAGACATAAAGAAAAGAAAGAGGATAGATAGATAGATAGATAAATGCTTAAGAAGAGCGGTCAACAAAACAAGAAGAGACAAAATTAAAAAATGAAGTCATAAGGGACACCGTGGGAGCAACACATACTTCCTGCGGACACTCTTTTGGCTGAGTGGCCCATCTTGTTATTTACTATCTTTGGTATGACCAAAGATCGTACATAACAAGATGGCCCACTAGGCCAAAAAAGTGTCGGCCGGAGTCCGCTCGTTGCTTCAGATGGCGCTGCAGTCTGTTTTGAAGCTCTCTTTCGTTTTTCCAGAAGAAGAATAGGAATAGCGCCTCCTGGCGTGAGCAGATCGACTGCTGTTCATCAGCTGTTCGGGTCCGTTCAGAGCGGAGTGTTAGGGTTTATATTTCAGTGACCTCTCCCCTCTCATTCTAAAGTCAAATTAAACGAAGAAAACCGTCGCCTCTTCTTCCGGTAGAGATTTGTTTGTCAGCGTAACCATTTTATAAAAGCGTTCTTCCGAAATTTGAATTCATATTTATTCTAAACCATGTTACTTTCACTTTGATTTTTTTCACACATGTAGGGTAACTCTGTTCGCAAAGGGTACGCTTTTGTGAAGAGGGCGCCACCGAATTTTGAGGACACTTTTTTAATTGGCTCAAAAAGAGGAGTGGACCATCTTGTTATGTATGATCATTGGTATAACT
>NW_004797958.1:80640-86068 GCF_000002075.1 Aplysia californica
ATATATACACACACATAATTGTATATATTTTATTTTCTAAAGGCAACGAGAGAAGTGGGAATTGGTCATTTTTAACATTTGCAACGTCAGACGTCACACCCCCCCCCCCCTCCCCAAGAAAAGCAAAAAAAAATTTTTGTTAAAGATAAAAAAGCAAAACAGATAGCAACAACACCCAAACCTTTTCCATATTTCTTGATACACTCCAGTGCGAGAGCGGCTTCACCCAGCTCAGAGAAGGTTTCGGCGACAATGAAATCTGCTCCTTCTTCTACGGCCCATTCTATTTGCTCCTGTTGGGGGGAAGGGGGGAGGGGATGGGAGAGGTGAATGATTATTCATGAGACTCTAAAAATAACTTATTTACATTTTGCTTTTTCTGCTATCTTATACGGCTCCGTGTTAAGGAAAGATGTAATTCGTCTGACGTACGGGAGGTGTGCTAGCAAACTGCTTTTTGGATCCTCGTTCTGTTGTGCCCTTTGTGCTGGGGCTCTTTGGCTCTATGTGAATAAACTGCTGTATTTCATGTGCATTTCAGTTTTTGCCAGAGTTTTATGGCTTTTGCACTGCAATAAGCTCACATTAATGCCGAGAGAAGATTACAAGCGAGGGACAGATATAAAGAAAAGAAAGAGGAGAGATAGATGAAGATGATAAATGCTTAAGAAGAGCGGTCAACAAAACAAGAAGAGACAAAATTAAAAAATGAAGTCATAAGGGACACCGTGGGAGCAACACATACTTCCTGCGGACACTCTTTTGGCTGAGTGGCCCATCTTGTTATTTACTATCTTTGGTATGACCAAAGATCGTACATAACAAGATGGCCCAGTAGGCCAAAAAAGTGTCGGCCGGAGTCCGAAATTTGAATTCTTATTTATTCTAAAACATGTTACTTTCACTTTGATTTTTTTCACACATGTAGGGTAACTCTGCTCGCAAAGGGTACGCTTTTGTGAAGAGGGCGCACCGAATTTTGAGGACACTTTTTTAATTGGCTCAAAAAGAGGAGTGGACCATCTTGTTATGTATGATCATTGGTATAACTTGAAATAAACAAACCTGGCGGATTTTCTAAAATTACAGAGACAGACGCGTCTGCCTACAAAAGCGAGAGACGAAACAAAAACAATTAGCGCGCGCGCGCGCACACACACACACACACACACACACACACACACACACACACACACACACACACTTATCTATACACACATACTCAGAGCTTTTAAAAAAACCTAACATCGAAGACAGTAAACAGAATATAATTACTAAAATATCTTTAGTTTACTCAATACACTAACAGCCAGATGAGATTTTGTCTCAGATTAAAGAAACAACAGAAATTTCATTTTGAACGAGTTGGCTTTTTGAAGTTGTAGGAATTTAGACTTTGAGAATGTCTTTAGTAAAGTGGCATCGGTAGTCTAAATATTAGGCTACGTGACATGCAATCGTGAGGTTGTCGGTTCTGTGGTTTGAGGCTCAGGCCCAACGTTGTGTCCTTGGAAATGGCACTTTACATACATTTCCCTCACTTCGTAGAAAACGAAAATCTTGTCAGTATGTCAGTGTATAGAGCCTGAATAAGGAATGCTATCAAGTCTGCTGGGGTAGTAACATTATTGGTCGTAAAGCTCTTAGAGCTTGCAGTTTAGCGCGAATTTGCGCTGTACAAATGCTAGATCTAGTATTCTTTAATCATGAGCAGTTATGATGGCGGTTGTTACAGAAGCGCAATATTATTTAGGGATGAGACAATCATGCTGGGCCAGGATGTACCGAGATTCATGAAGGTGGCCAGGGACAGGTAAGCGTGAGGTCAATTACTCTCCGCCTTATGTACCTGGCGGTATAGGGACAAGTAAGTAAGTAAGTAAGTAAGTAAGTAAGTAAGTAAGTAAGTAAGTAAGTAAGTTAGTAAGTAAGTATGTAAGTAAGTATGTAAGTGGGTAGGTAGGTAGGTAGGTTTGTAAGTAAGTAAGTGAGTAAGTAAATGCGTAAGTAAGTGAGTAAGTAAATAAGTAGGTAGTTAGATAGGTAGTTAGGTAGGTAGGTAGGTAGGTAGGTAGGTAGGTAGGTAGGTAGGTAGGTAGGTAGGTAAGTAGGTAGGTAGGTAGGTAGGTAGGTAGGTAGGTAAGTGAGTAAGTAAATGAGTAAGTAGGTGAGTAAGTAAGCGAGCAAGTAAATCATGAGTACCTTGAACATAGCCTCGCATTCCTTAATGGACTCCGGTTTGTCTTTCTGGTACAACGTCGTGTTACAGATGTTGCCCGCCATCAGCGTCCCCGTTGCCTTGGCAACCTCTCTGGCTATCTTCAGAGCGCCTCTGTTCATCTTCTCCAGGTCCCCCTCCCGTCCGATGACTTGAAGCTTCCTCCTATGGCCGTAATACTGCGTACATAAACGTGAGTAAATGGGAGGCCGATTGACAAAATTAGGTTGAGAATATGTCGCTACACAAGAATTGCAAAGTTCTATCTGCTCACGACCTAGTTTTGAGAAATTTTAAGCAAAGAATTTGAGTTTCACAACATGTCGAGCTTTTTCGAACTCAAGCCTTTGGATAATATCTTGAAAACAACTACGAATACTGTAAAGATTTTGAGAGAGCACATAGACTATTAATTTGGTACCCTGACCCCATGGTCTTGATAACTCAAAACGGCTAGAGATGTCCGGTAGAACTTCGTGATTCTTAGTTAGCGATGTGCTTACAGTGAAAGCTAGAACAACGTGACGTGGCGAAGTGCTTACAGTGAAAGCTAGAACGACGTGACGTGGCGAAGTGCTTACAGTGAAAGCTAGAACGACGTGACGTGGCGAAGTGCTTACAGTGAAAGCTAGAACAAAGTGACGTGGCGAAGTGCTTACAGTGAAAGCTAGAACAACGTGACGTGGCGAAGTGCTTACAGTGAAAGCTAGAACAAAGTGACGTGGCGAAGTGCTTACAGTGAAAGCTAGGACAAAGTGACGTGGCGAAGTGCTTACAGTGAAAGCTAGAACAACGTGACGTGGCGAAGTGCTTACAGTGAAAGCTAGAACAACGTGACGTGGCGAAGTGCTTACAGTGAAAGCTAGAACAACGTGACGTGGCGAAGTGCTTACAGTGAAAGCTAGAACGACGTCACTTCCGGAGTGGACAAACTCCTCCGTGACGTTCTTGACCAGGTCGGGATGCTCGATGACCACTTCCGGCACAAAGGCTCCCGCCTTGAGGTACCCACGCCGCTCAAACTCGAACAGATAACCCTCGGCAACCACCAGGTTCCCGCCATTCTCCAGGCGCTTGAGAAAAGCTGGGGGGGAATAAAAAATGGTGAGCGAAAAATGTGAAGTAATGTGCGAAGATCTGAAGAAAAAAAAACGTGCAATCCAAATACAGTAAAAAGTAAAGTTGTTCCGATGGGCCGGCCATGTTCACCGCATGGACGACTCTCGCCTCCCAAAGAGGCTACTCTACGGTGAACTGACCCAAGGCAAACGCTCTCTCGGCGGACAAAAGAAACGCTTCAAAGATGCTCTGAAAGCTTCCCTGAAGAGTTGTGACATTCCCCATACCACCTGGGAAGAAGCTGCTCGCGACCGCACAGTTTGGCGCTCCTTAATAAGATCGGGTGTGGCGAAATTTGAAGAAAGTCGCGTCAGAAAGAAAGAATGGAGACGGCAGCTGAGAAAAGACCGAGAGAGCCCTACCTTCCAGCCTAATTAAGCCCCAAACATCCCCTGCCCTCACTGCAACAGACATTTCCGTGCGAAGATCGGCCTGATCAGCCATCTCCGCACACACCCCACCCCTCCAGTGATGTGAAGTCAAGGTAATCTTCGCCAGCGAAGGACGAACATCATCAAAAAGTAAAGTTGTTCCTGCATACGATCCGGACATTGGGGATTGCCTTGTTAGTGAGACAACTTCCTGGGCCTTCCGCATATTGTGGTAACTTAACTTCCCCAACTCGAAGTCAGGTACCCATTACTGCTGGGTGGGCAGGAGGGGGCGAAAAAAGCCGTGTCCGAACTAAATATAGAATCTAGATTATTTAAAAATTTTAATTAAAAAAGCACGTGTGAACATGTGAAAAAACGTGGAAACAAGATATGATAATGGGGCTCCAGTGGCTTAGTGAGCAATGAGTTTAGACTCAAGTAATGTCAAGCAAGTGTCGGTGACACGGGGATCAGATGGGTGGTCGCTGGGGTGTGTCCTTGAGCAAGACACGACAACCCTAGCTCAAAATACAGGGCGCTGCACAGTGGCGACCGACAGTGGCATGGTTGTAAACTGTTTCGTATTTGTGTAATATTGTGTATTTATGTATATGTGTATTTATGCATTTATTTATGTATGTACGGATTTATAATTATGTATTTATGTATGTGAATGTATGTTTGCCATTGTAAACCAAAGTACCCTTCCGGGGCAAATAAAAGTGTAAATTTTATTATTATTATTATTATTATTATTATTATTATTATTATTATTATTATTATTATTATTATTATTATTATTATCATTATTATTATTATTATTATTATCATCATTATTATTATTATTATTATTATTATTATTATTATTATTATTATTATCATTATTATTATTATTATTATTATTATTATTATTATTATTATCATTATTATTATTATTATTATTATTATCATCATTATTATTATTATTATTATTATTATTATTATTATTATCATTATTATTATTATTATTATTATTATTACCATCATTATTATTATTCAATTGTTATTTATTCTATTAGTATTATTAGTAGTAGATTATTATTATCATTATTATTATTATCATTATTATTATTATTATTATTATTATTATTATTATTATTATTATTATTATTATTATTATTATTATTATTATTAGTAGTAGTAGTATTATTATTATTATTATTATTATTATTATTGGGTGGTTAATCGGGTGCTCTGGTGTGGTTTGCTTCTTCTTTCCTATCGAACATCTATATTCCTTATCTCCCCTTCTTTTTTCTATTTGTTACTCTCTTGTAACACCTCTAATCTTCTGGCGCTCATATGAGCTTTTGCAGTTGCGAACGCCGTTAAACCTTTACTTAAACAATAACTATTATTACTATTATTATTATTATTATTATTATTATTATTATTATTATTATTATTATTAGTAGTAGTAGTAGTAGTAGTAGTAGTAGTAGTAGTAGTAGTAGTAGTAGTAGTAGTAGTAGTAGTAGTAGCAGTAGCAGTAGCAGTATCATTATTATTATCATTATTATTATTTTTAATAGTAGTAGTAGTAGTAGTAGTAGTAGTAGTAGTAGTAGTAGTATCATTATCATTATCATTATTATTATTTTTAGTAGTAGTAGTAGTAGTAGTAATAGTAGTAGTAGTAGTAGTAGTAGTAGTAGTAGTAGTAGTAGTAGTAGTAGTA
>NW_004797958.1:86262-92807 GCF_000002075.1 Aplysia californica
ATGTTTAATATGTCCCGTGGGGGTGTTTGGTTTTTTTTACTCCACTGTTCGTTGTTTGTTTAACATAAAGTCACGCTTAGTACGAAAAGTAAGACAAGAAACAAGTAGAACCAGTCCACCAGTCCACCAAAGTTTGCTGGCGTCCTTGAAAAGCGTGACAATTGTCTTCCTTTCTAATATAATATATTTTGTTGTGTATGTCACCCTGGTCTCTACTTCATGTCCGCCGTTTCTCTGCACTCCTTAATTATCTTTTGACGTGTCGTGTTTTCTATCCTAGTCATGGTGGCATGACCAAAACATTTATTTTTTTTTACATTTTAAGCGAGGGACGGCAATAAGTGGGTTTTTGTACGATAGGTCATTTCGTTCACTTGCTTGGACTCAGCCTATAACGGAAGAGGTAGGCCACGCAATAGATGAATTTATGGAGTCAAGCGAACTCTGAGAGATTATAACATTCCAATTGAAAGAGCTGCAGAGCTGGCCTACCATAAAAACAACTGCATCTCTCTTCTTTGCTCAACGGCAACAGAAGATGAAAAAGTAAAAATGAAAGTAAAGCTTTGACTCTGATTGTCAGGGCTGTACTGGGCTGATGGAGTACACAACATCCCCACATATTGACGGAAATGAGCCCTAAGAAAACAAAAACTTTCCCCTAGTAGGAATCGAACTCCAGTCTTCTGCGTGCAAAAATAAAGAGCCTAAACTTTAATAATAGCACAAACACTGAGAAAGCTGCAATCTCATAACCGTTGTGATCATAATGTAGACTGGAGATTTTTTTAAACCCGGAAAGTATGGTATAAAAGCAAACGAGACATCTAGACCAAACTACAGAATGTTTTATGAACGTATCGGTCCATGATCAATTGATTGTCACTCATAATATGACGGTATACGTAAGTGTCCATGAGAACACAGTGACTCCCGCATCATTCTAGAAATTCCTTAGACCTGCGTCTGCACTCTGTGGTGTAGCAGTAGGGAGCTTTGCCTTCTTTCTTACTTTATCCGTCCTCTTGTACCTCTAGGGCGTCGAGGGGCGAAAGAGCTCCCTGTCTCTAGCAAATGTGGTGGCCTGGCAGAGTGGGATATTGTATGTTCTCAGCGTATCCTTCATACCCTTGATCCAGGTCTTTCTTGGTTTTCCTCTTGCCTTGTGCCCTGATACTTTTCTGTAGTAGGCTTTAGTGGCTAGCTGGTGAGGTGCAATATGTGTGAGATGTTCAAACCACCTGATTGTTTGCCTTCTAATGTAGTAGAGGACAGGTGTTGTTACCATCATTTCTCTGATCTTGTTGTTTCTGACCATGTCCCGTCTGGTTTTGTTGACGGCTCTCCTTAGACATCTCCAGACTTGCACTGGTAGGTCAAAGTGGGGATGAAGATAGAGTTAATGAACTTGGCTTTGGTCTCAATGGGGGTGTTTGGATGTTTGAGGAGTGGGGCAAGCTGGTACAATGTAGCTGACGCTGTTAGCCTTTTGTACTCTCGTCTCAATTTCTCTGTTGAGACGCCTGTCTTTCAAAAAGATGCTACCAAGATACTTGAACTCGCTGACTTGTTTCAACGGATCTCTGTCGATGCTGATATAAAGGTTGCCTGGTGTTCTGCTGATTTTTATTGTCTCCGTTTTGCTTTTACTGATCTTCATGTTGAGCTTTTCACATTGTGTGTTCAGCCTGTCTATGAGCTCTTGAAGTTGCTCTTCTTTCTCGTATGCCAGGCTTTGATCGTCCGCAAACAGCATCTCATTCAGGTCTACCGGGTTGGTGTTTGCTTCTTTTGTCATTTTATCCATGTATATATGTGAGGCAGCGTGGTGGAATCAGGCTCTCGTCAAAATAATCAAAGTGAAGAAACTTGCATTTTTCCGCAGGTTTGCGAATTTTTATCCAATTTATTTTACTTTTTTGTTTTTGGCCCAACACCTTTCATGCCCATTAAAGAACTCATTTTTGTGTGGATTTTCTGAAAAACGTTGATTAAAGGCACAAAAAATATAAATTTTCAGTTACCACGGACTGTTAAGCTAAGGAGATAACTAATCTTTGGCAGCCATTTTCTCACTATTTTTACCTCTGAAAACAGGTGACCCCCTCCTCCTTCATTCGCTAATATATCGATTTGTATTCAAGATAAATGGATATTTTTTTCATCCAAATAAAGACAAGTGAACAAGCTTTAAGATGATACCAGTAACTCTTCCTGCCCAAAAATTGACGAGAGCCTGATTCCACCATGCTGCCTCACATATTTGCCGTCGCACGCAGGAAACTTGAGTTCGATTATCGCAGGAGGAAAATGTTTACCGATCATCTCAGCCCTTCTGCTGGGACGTTGTTGTATCCCTCTCAACCTGGACTGGCCCAGACAGGCAAGGTCAAAGCCCACCTCCTAGATGATGTAACCTGAGTTTATTGGGGGGGGGCGGAGGTACGCCCCATATCAAAAGATAATTCCTTAGTTCTTCAATGTATAATGTTTAATGTAATCTTAAGGACTCCAAGCGACCGTTAACCGTACAGGACATTCACCAACATTGAAGTCAAACCTGCTCTAACAGGCACCTGTATAAGACAATCACCTGTACAAACGGTCACTTTTCACATCATATACACAATAAAATGTGTCACGACGTGGAGGAATCAGGCGCTCGTGGAGTTATTGGTGTTGCGTTAAAGCTGGTTCACGCGCCTTGCTTTCGATGACCGAATTATCTATTTATCTTGAATAGATGTCGATATATTATTTACGATTGAATGAGGTGGAGGTCACCTGGTTTCAGGGGTAAAATTAGTGAGAAAATAGCGGCCACAGTTGTTGTTTTTTGGGGGGGGGTTATTTGCAAAGCCTCGGTGGAAACTGACAATTGACTTTTTTTTGGCCTTTAATCAACGTTTTTCAGTATAATTCACTCTGAAATGTGTTCGTAAATAGACAGAGAAAGTGTTAAGCCAAAAAGCCAAAATGTTGATAAAAATCGCTAAACCAGCGGAATAGCGTCAGTTTCTTTATCATTATTACTTTCATGCAGTATTTTGACGAGCGTTTACTTTCCCCTCGCTGCCCCCAAAATGGTGGTTCTTTACAGAATTTTCCCAAAATGTGAGCAGGCGGCAGATAGATAAGTCTTATTGCGGGGTGGGTAATTGTATCACAACCCCGAGACCACAGAAACATCAACAGATGCTGGATTCTCTTCTCGTTATCTGCTGCTGTCCACGTCACAGAAAATGACCGTACAGTACGCTTCAACATGCTACGGGAACGGAGAGCGCCACCTGCAGGTCCCAGCTTTTTTTTGTTTTTTGTTTGTTTTGTTTTGTCTTTCCTGCTTGCGTGTCTTTTTGTTTGTCTGTCTTGCCTTTAATTAATTTTAATCAGCGTCACAAAGAAAGTTACAAGTGTTGATGGGCTTATTATCTTTACTCAATTTTCTCCCTGGTACAAAGAGACCCTTTTCTTGAAGGAATATAATCCTTGATAACCCTTACTCTTCTGGTAGGAAAGATCTACACCTAGCCTTCTCGGACAAGGGCGAAAAATCGCGTAGTGCCGTGTGCAAGTTGTGCACCTTAGAGATCCCTTTGTGGTCTAAAATCGATAAGAGTAGGCTTTGGCGCCACCCGGGCAAAAATCAAAACTTCCTACCAACTGAAAATGTTTAATATGTCCCGTGTGCTCATATGACCGTATGCAGTTGCGAGCGCCGTAAAACATTTACCATAAACAAAAAAGGAGTAGGCTATATAATTAGCACAAGTAAACACAGAAGGCATGGAATAATGAAATGGTAAATTATGAACACCACACGCAGATACCTATCTATATTAATTTTGTTATAAACAGTCTAAACAATCGGCTTTTTAAAGTTTAGAGTATATAATTAGCACAAGTAAACACAGAAGGCATGGAACAATGAAACGGTAAATTATGAACACCACATGCAGATACCTCTATTAATTTTGTTATAAGCAGTCTGAACAATCGGCTTTTTAAAGTTTATTTTTATGTGAGTGTTACAGCACTTTCGAACATTAATAATTCATATAGTTCTGCATGGCATCGATGGCCTTGTGGTTGGGTCACCATAACGTAGTGGGTTTGAATTCCTTCAGGGACCCGAAGTTTTGTCCTTGGGAAAGGCACTTTACACGAATGTTCCTCACCTCACCCAAGTGAGAATGGGTACCCTTCTAAAGAAAATGAAAAATCTTGTTATTTTGTTAGTGTCTTAATCAGCTGCTTGTTCTGTATGCTTCCCGGGAAGCTGAGAATGTTTCCAAGTGTTCTATGGACTGCTGGGGTAATAATAATGTAATGTTAAGTGCATCATAGAACTTGTTGTAGAGCGAAGTAATGCGCTATACAAATAATGACCAAAAAAAAAAGAAACGAACGAACAAACATACAAACAAACAAACATACAAACAATCAAACAAACTGACAAGCGCCTGATTCCATATCTTTATCACTTTGGGGCGTTCCAAACAACAGACGCATACTGCAACCAAAATGAGCAGCGAGAAAACTCGCAACCCCCAAACTCTGTCCTGATGAAACCTCGCAACCCACCCGCCGGCTGACTACGAGGTTTCATCACGACAAAAATGGTGTAATGAAACCTTGCATCCCACAGCGTATCCACATAAACAATAGAAAAGTTATTTTTATGTACTAACCACGTTTCTAACGTGTTTTTATGTATCTGTACCAACTTTGGTTCATATAGGTCATTTTATTCAAGAGTAAATCAGTTTTTTGTCTCTCCTGTAAAATTTTCCTTTCTGGGGTTACGAGGCGTCATCACTCCACCAGCGAATCCACCGTGACGGGACAGAAAATTATGTTTAAAAATGTGACAGACAAATTTTTCTGCCACAGTTGTTCTCATTGGCTAAAGAAGAAACGATAAGTCTTGATTATCTTTATGTTTTTCTCGCTCTATTTCCATTAAGGAATATTCCCCTCTGCTATTGCGTAGGTAAACATACGTTTACAACAGTTCGGTTAAATTATGGCGAGTGTTTTGAGCAAGGAATAGATAATGACTGTAACGACAATGAAAACAAAAATTATGTGTAACGACGCAATGGAATCAGGCGCTCGTCAATTTTGGGCATATGGAGATATTTGTATTATAAAATAGATTCTAAGCTTATTCATTTTCCTTGCTTTCGATGAAAAACAAAACACCCATCTTTCTTGAATTGAAGTCGAGATGTTAGCGATTGAAAGAGATGGAGTCACCTGTTTGTTTGTTGTTTGTTTTTTTTTTTGTTTTTTTTTTTTTTTGGGGGGGGGGGGGGGTTTGTGGCCAAATTAGCGAGAAAAATGGTCACCAAAGTTTGGTAGCTTCAATATTTTGATAGTCCTTGAGTACTGAAAAATTACATAATGTGAGCCTTTAATCAACGTTTTTCAGTAAACATCACAATAGGCCTGTATTTTCATGAGGGCATAAAGGGTGTTGATCCCAAAAACAAGAAGTGGATAAAATTGACAAAGTGGTTGGAAAATGCTTCTTTTTTCTGGGGGGGGGGGGTCGATTTCATTGTTTTGACGAGCGCCTGATTTCACCATGATCCCTCACAAATTAAAACAAAACAGAGCTGACAAGTGCAAGTCGTAAACTCAATACGTGGGTGGTTGGCGGGTGCTCTGGCCTAGTTTGCTCCTTCTTTCCTATCAAACATCTATCATCCTCATATTCTCCCCTCCTTCTTTTTTATGTTTGTTACTCTCTTGTAACACTTCTAAAATTTTGGCGCTCACATGACCTTATTATGCAGTTGCGAGCGCCGTAAAAACCTCTACTAAAACTAAAACTAACCGAACCCAATAGAGCGGAGTTTGTCTACACTACAACAAGATAGGTGGCCCAGTCGTCCCCCCCCCCCCCCCCACTCACTCTACTAAGCTGTCCCCGTCGTTTTAGGCAAGAAAAATTCTGAAAGTATGCAAACTGGGCCAAAAAATGCGAAATTATGCGATTCTGTTACTTTTAACAAAGAATTATAAAGGATAAAAATCAGAAATTATGCAAAAAAATTATCAAATTTTGCTAAATTAGGCGGGGTGCATAAAACCACGGGGTCAGACTAAATCAGCAGAGATAATGATTCCACGTTCTCCAGCAGCAGGTCTCAACAAGTCCTGATCCACCTGAAATGACCCTGGCTTAACAGCTGGGTTTTTTGTTGTTGTTTTTTTGTTTTTTGTTTTTTGTTTTTATAGACAGACGGGATCTCTGACCTGACGAGGTTGGATCTAGATCTAGTCCAAGTTTGTATCGTGACGAAAGAAATAAACAAAGGGGAAAGAAGAAATTGCTTGTCATAGTCAGTGTTATAAAAACAGTTTTTAAAAGCACAAATTTATTGAGGTACACGGATTTGTCTAGGCGTAAGGAATCGATTGTTTTGACAGAAATTTAAACTGAAGTAGACTATGATACACACACACACACACACACACACACACACACACACACACACACTCTCTCTCTCTCTCTCTCTCTCTCTCTCTCTCTCTCT
>NW_004797958.1:93022-94447 GCF_000002075.1 Aplysia californica
TCTCTCTCACACACACACACACACTCTCTCACACACACACACACACACACACACACACATACACACACACACACACACATACTGAGATAGTTAGTGATAGATCTAAAGAAAAACAGAGACAGGTGAAATTTCAGGATTTGGAAATCGCGTATCCACTCCACAGAATGCCAGCCACCTCACGTTGTTAAGTGGAAGTGTGATCGTAAATGTCGTTACGCTCTCATAATCAGTAATTAGACAGTAGTTAGGGAGACGGGCTTCTTTGAGCGTGTTTTTGCAAGAGCAAAGATGAGCTGAAAATGATACAACATCAAAGCAAGCAAACATGGTGATTCAATTTTTTAAACAAAAAACACGAAACAAAAAAACAAAAATTAACGAACAAAAACAAAACGAAACAAAACGAAACGTATTCACTGGGAATATTAAAAAACTCGAACATTTTGCATTGCGCATGAGGATAGGCTACCCTCGTTCGAATTGATACCTCCTAACTAAAAACTTACTTTGTCACCTGCGATCGTTTACTAAGAACGAAATTGGTTAATGCCAAGGTCACTGAATTGATTCAAGATGAGTTTCCCTAGTTCTAGATCTATCTAGTTGTTATTTCCATTGATGTACAGGATGCAGCGTACAGTGGCGATAGGCCTAACCGATTCACAACAGTCACAGCTCACCTTAAGTTGGATTAACAGTGGGAGGGGGGAGGTGGAGGGGGGCCCAAAAGAGTAAAGGCTTAGGAAAAATATTGGTGGTGTCTTTGATTATCAACAGTTTTTTATTATGTCTTGGGAAAATGCCTTACGGCGCTCGCAGCTGCATAAGGTCATTTGAGCGCATTAAACATTTTCGGTGGGTAGGAAATTTTGAATTTTGCCCGGGTGACGGCCGAAGCCTACTCTTCTTATCGATTTTAGGCCACCAAGAGATCTTTCACTTGTACACCTTGCACATGGGACCTCGTCCCATTTTTTGCCCTTGTCTGAGAAGGTTGAGGGTAGATCTTTCCTTCTAGAAGATCAAGGGTGTGGCTGAAAGACAGCAGTAAGAAGCAGTCAAGTAGTAGCAGCAGGAAGCGTGCAGACAGAGTCCGAAGCCCAGAGGAGGGGCCAAAGGAGGAGAGGGGCTGGGGGCAGAAAGTGGAGACGAAAGCAAACGATAGAATATTGCTTGAGAGCATGAAAGGGGGTGAAAGGAGACAATTTTAGATAAGAAAATTATTGTTTCCGTTGCTACCCGGATTCGAACCGGGAACCTTTGAATGAAAGGCAAACACCTTAACCTCTAAGCCACGAGAGCTACAAGAACTGGAGTAGGCTACAAGAACTGGAGTAGGTTACAAGAACTGGAGTAGGCTACAAGAACTGGAGTAGGTTACAAGAACTGGAGTAGGCTACAAGAACTGGAGTAGGTTACAAGAAC
>NW_004797958.1:96202-97400 GCF_000002075.1 Aplysia californica
AGATACGCTTATGAAAAGGAAAAGTCAATCTTAAACTGGCGCTCATATGACCTTATGCAGTTGCGAGCGCCGTAAAACCCTCTACTATTTTTTTTTAAAATCAAAATCAAAACTAAAATTTTAAAACACACCAAAACTCTCACCGTTTTCAGACATGTCTTTGGTTCAGAGAGGTCTCGACACTGCACACACACAAGGAGTAGACAATGCACAACTGGGAAGAAATTTCTCCACACCAGTCTTAAAGTATAATTATATAACCCTTCTGAGCTGACATAGAGGCAGCCAACAACGTCTATATATTCAAAGCTTTACCGAGCAAGAAGCAATGGGAACGAGATGACTCGTTATAAATAGCTTGAAGAAGAAAGAAGAAAGGAAGGAAGGAAGAAAGAAAGAAAGAAAGAAAGAAAGAAGTGGGTTCTCTACTGAAAGGTAGAATGCATGCACGATAGCACCAGAGTCAGAAAACATTTTTTTTTTTTTTGGTTATTATGTTTATTATTATTTATTAAACCATTTTATTTTCTGTCAGTTCATTCTGCTGGCATCTGACGCAAGTTGTTTGCACACGGCCCTATACTGCTGTTCATATCTTCGAAAAACAAAAACCTAGTAAGTAGCAATATCACGATTTATAGTAAGTTAGAATAAATGAAATAAATCTAGCTATAAAATCCGTCCAGGCAGTCAAATCAGAATAAAATTACATACCATTATTTGCATTTATTGAATAAAGAGATGTCAATGCAAGACACTATGAAATAGTATGTGATCATTTTTCTCTCACATTACGTCGATTTTGTAAAAACAAAAGAAGGTGGTGTAATCAAGATTTGCATTTTCTAGGGGGTTTTTCTCTTTCAGTCGGCAGTATGGATAAGGGTGAACAGAACGAGAGAGAGTGAGAGAGAGAAGGAGAGAGAGAGGGGGGGAGGGGGGCGAAGGTTGTTTTAGCTGTTATGCCGATATCTAGGTCAAGGAAACAGGAAAGGAAGAAGGCTAAGTCAAATGCAACATTTCTCGGTTGTCTCGGTTGTCTTGCACATCTCAAGTCTCAGGTTCAGGTCAAGGCTCTCGATTTTTCCCGATTGCTGCTCCTACGTAATAATTGATAATGATAATAATAATCTTCTTCTTCTTCTTCTTCTTCTTCTTCTTCTTCTTCGTCTTCTTCTTCTTCTTCTCATTATTATTA
>NW_004797958.1:99196-100629 GCF_000002075.1 Aplysia californica
GCCCCTGACGGGATTCGAACCCACGACCTTACGGTTGCGAGTCCGAGAGCCTAACCACTAGGCCACCGACGCCACTGATTTGTATATTTTAAACAACAAAACAAAAACGAGCACCAAAAAGAGAAAAAAGGAAACGAAAGAACAAACAAACAAACAAACGAACAAAAAGTGGTGATTTGTGGACTTCGACTAATGAATGCAAACTTTAAAAAACCAAACTTTCTTCCGCACCGTGCACCTTGGACCTACCCCTTTGTCAAGGCACCAAAGACCGATACTTCTCCTTTTTTTTCTATTACACAGTGCGGACTTTTCTTTTCTTGGCTGAATCCCTCAAAGTCAAAGGTTTCTGGAATGCTAGATAGGCCTTGTAAGCAAGATCGGACAAAAATATTATGTGTCACGACATGGTAGGATCAGGCGCTGGTCAGTTTTTTTGGACATCTGGTGTTATTAGTATCATCTTAAAGCCTGTTCGAGCGTTCCTTTGATCGTTTTTCAATGGAAAAAATACTCGCGTATCTTGAATAGAAGTCAAAATAATTGTGATTGAAAAAGGGCGGGGTCGCCTGGTTTCAGAGGTAAAGTTAGCGAGAAAATGGCCGCTAAAAATTGGTGATTTCCAAAGCTTTAGATTTGGAAACTGAAAATTTACATTTGTCGTGCCTTTAATTAATATTTTTCAGTAAAATCCACTTAGAAATATGTTTTTTAAAAGACATAAAAGGTTTTGAGCTAAAAAAAAAAAAAAAAAAAAACAATTTTTAAAAATGGTCAATCAGGAAGGAAAATGCCAATATCTTCGATTTCGTTGTTTTGACAAGCGCCTGATTTCTCCTCGATGCTTCACATAATATCTTATTTCTAAGGGCTCTTATGCTTCCACACAAAAATGCCGTACCATGGGTTCCGCAGGGCGTGCCTTTACGACAAAGTAGTGGAGTGTCTTTGCTTACACCTGGCAAAGATGTTTAATTAACTAACCCCTTCGCTGCTTCAGAATTGCAAAGTTCTATCTGATATTCTGGACCATTTTGAGTTACTGACACCACGAGTCCAGAAACAGAAAATGGCGGTTCCGTATGCTCTGTCAAAATCGTACAATAATTCGGAGTCGTTTTCAAAAATGTTGAGAGGAAGTGCATTTGAAAAACGCTTGACTTGTGGGAACTCTAAATTGTTTTATGTCAAATTTCTCAATAGTAGGCACTGAGCAGATATAACTTTGTAAATCTAAGGTAGTAACTTCACTGCCAAGCCCCAGACTGTCTCTGTCTCCTAGGTGGAGGAAATGAGACTTAGAATAAAACAAAGAGTGCACTTCTGTTTTTGTTGGGTTTTTTTTCGCAAAACATGCATCACCGTTTTACACATGTTCAGAGCCATAATAATAATTAAATGACATTTATATAATGCTCAACCTCCATTAAAAT
>NW_004797958.1:100729-105586 GCF_000002075.1 Aplysia californica
AAAAAAAAAGCACTTTACAATGCAATACTACAGTAACATAAAACCCCGTGTTCTGACCATAATACAATCTCCCAAAACACTAATCTTATCAATTTAAAAAAAGAAACGACTTCAGCTGACATTTGGTTGTATCAAAGAATTTGATCTCTCCTAAACTAGTTGGCGAAGAATAAAAGTTCCTTTTTTTTTGTTTCTTTACTCTTATTCGATTCTAGAAATTATGACTGTTATCCACTTTTTTTATTACTCAAAATCCTTTACTGCTGGCCAATATTTTCATAACATAATAAAGCTCACGATTAGGCAGAAAATGGGTTTAGCATGACTGGGCTGCTCCCCAAACATTGAACAATAATTGTGAGACAGCGTGGTGGAATCAGGCTCTCGTCAAAAAAATCAAAATGAAAAAACTTGCATTTTTCTACAGGTTTGTATATTTTTATAAAATGTTTGCTTTTTGACTCAACACCTTTCATGCCCATTAAAGAACTCATGCGTGAGTGGATTTTTCTCGAAAAACGTCGATTAAAGGCACAAAAAATGTAAATTTTCAGTTGCCACGGACTCTTGAGCTAAGGAAATAACTAATCTTTGGCGGCCTCTTTCTCACTCATTTTACCTCTGAAAACAGGTGACTCCATCTCCTTCATTCGCAAATATCTCGATTTTTATTCAAGATAAAAGGATATTTTTTCCGTTCAAATAAAGACAAGTGAACAAGCTTTAAGATGACACCAATAACTCTACATGCCCAAAAATTGACGAGAGCCTGAATCCACCACGCTGCTTCGCCATTATATTATTAGTTAGTCATCTCTGACGTTGAAAGCACCCTCGAATGACAGAATCTATTCCTCAACCTTGCTTTGATCTGGAATGTTCTGAAACCCTTCAAACGGCGATATCAGAAGGGATCGAAATGTCCTTTGAAGTAATAATTGCTACTACATCCGAGGCTGATTGGGGCATATGGTGTCATTGGTATAATCTTTAAGCTTGATCAGATGCCTTCCTTTTAGTTTAAAAAAAGTCCATCTATGCCGAATAGAAGCCGAAATATTATTTGCGATTGAAGGAGGTCAGGGTCGCCTGGTTTCAGAGGTAAAATTAGCTAGAAAATGCCCCAAAAGTTTGGTAACTTCCAAAGCTCTAGAGTCCTTGGTAACTGAATATTTACATGTTTGTGCCTTTAATCGTGTTTTTCAATCAAATCCATACAGAATTATTTTGAGAGGGATATGAAAGGAGTAGAGCCCAAAAAAGAAAATAAGAAAAAAATTGCCCAATGGTCAGAAAAAAAGCAAATTTCTTTGATATCACTGTTTTGACGAGCGCCTGGTTTCATTATGATGCCTCACATTTATTAACAAAGCGCGGAATGTCGTATTGCAGACAATGGTTAAATTGGCCATTTTGTATTTATTGATTGCTAGTTCAAGCTTCGCTAAAGCAAAGTGGCTACATTGGATGTGTTGACGACAAAGCTGTACATTGATGATGGATGTGGGGGAAACTTCTTCGTGATTGGCTCCAAACTGGGAGAAGGAAAGCCCAGCATGTTTAAGCCACGCCTTTATTCATTCACTCAAGACGATTGAGTGGAGTGAAAGTTGTATAACTGGCCATGGTCTGGTGCCTGTCGCAGGCTACTTACAGCACAGTTTCTATCGTGCTCTCATTCTTTTGTCAGTCTATTATTTCTTCACAATAATATTCTCAGGACAGGTGTTGGGGGAGACTCACCTCTTAGACTTAGAGAGGAAAACTGATCGCTTTTCTACCTGATTAATTTGTGAGGCAGTGTGGGGAAAACAGACGTTCGTCAAAATAAGGAAAGTGAAGATCCCTACGCTTTGTAAATCTGTCACAAGAGAGCAAAATTCGATCAGGCAGAATTGTCGAAGTTGACAAAATTATTTCATATTCATTTGTTTGTTGGGCTGATTCCATTAAAGCTTGACGTCAAACTAAAAGAAAAAAAGAAAAAAAAAGTGAAGAAACTGGCTTTTTCTCGCAGGTTTTAGAATTGTTATCGAAGTTTTGTTTTTTGACTCGATTCCTTTCATGCCCTTTAAAAAACAAATTTAAGTGTGGATTTTTTTGAAAAATGTTGATTAAAGGCATAAAAGATGTAAATTGTCAGTTTCCAGTAAATACATCTACAAGTTGTACGAGCTGAAACAATCCGCTCCGTAAAACATTCTCTCTCTCTCTCTCTCTCTCTCCCTCTCTCTCTCTCTCTCTCTCTCTCTCTCTCTCTCTCTCTCTCTCTCTCTCCCTAACTTAGTCTTTCATTCGTAGCACTGTGTGTTCCGTAACCTCACTGCAGCTGGTGCGAATGAATTTCTATATCTGTCTGTTCTTGCAGTTTGATTTCATTGGTGTGTGTGTATATTATGTTTGGTTACAGAGAAAATTCTCCTTGTATTAAAAAACAACAACAACTAAACAAGCTTCACCTTCGATTTTCTCAAAACAGCATTTTTCGGGATAGCCCCCTTGTGCTTAAAAGCGACAAAGTGAAATTCTGATGTCGGTGGGTGGCTATGTGTTACTGGATGATCTTGCTTTGGCAACGTTATAAGCAGACCAAATTCTACCATTAAAGAAGTTAGAACATTATTAGGTAGAATCTAGTATAACGTAAGCGTTTAACAAATAAGTCTGTTTTTCAATAACTTGATACAATAACAGATTTCTAAAATATTTCCACAGCAGTAAAACCAGAAAAAACGAACGAATGCAATTATATTATTGTATCCAAAACAAATGGGTGACATAAAAAGATCAAGGAAACGTAGCTTTTTTTTAGAGCGTCCGAGCAAAGGAGAACCATGATCGCCGTTGTCTGTCGTAGATCTGGCATTGGATGATGATGATCCAAAACAGGAACAGGTAAATCGATAAAAGGCAAAAAAAAAAGGAAGTGATGACTGAAGCTATGAGCAAAGAAAATGAAAAAATATAAGAAACACATTTATTTTTCGGTTGTTGTTGTTTTTTTTCCTAGCTTTTGCTATGTCTTTCTAGACTTTTGTTAGAGGTTTTTTTTCATCAGAGAACTCGTCTTTTCCCTCTCAGTTTTCACGGGCTTGGGACCGACACAGAGTACACAGTACACTGAGGCCTGATTAAAAAGACGGCACTACCGGGCGCTCACGTCTGGGGGAGGTAGTGTAAGTTAACTAGTGGTTAGTTCGTTTGTCTGTAAGTTAAATTTGTTGGTTACCTAGTTGGTTTGTTAGTTTAATAAGATTGTTAGTTAGTGTTTAGTGTTGGTTAGTTAAAGCTTAATTTTGGTGTATCAGCGATTAGTAAGTGTTACCTAATTGTTGGTATTGAATAGCTAGTAGTAGGCGGAAATTTGTTAGTGGTTGGTGGAGTCAGCTAGTGTTTTACGGTTAGTGTTGGGTAGTTCAAGTGTAATGGTGGTTACGCAGTGGAATGGCTCATGTTTTGAAATGCTTCGTTGGTCTTCCATTGTTACTTGTAGAAATACTATGTTAGTGTTTTATAATCATTGTTGGTTAGTTAAGACATTAAAATTAGAGTTGAATACTCGGTGTTCTTTTCTAAGCCTTGTTGAGTCTGTTTTTGACTGATTAGATTTAGTATTTAATTTGTAAGTTTGTAGAGTACAATTAGTTAATATTGAATACTTAGCTTCTAGTGTTAGTTGATAAGTATTTTAAAAATTCGGTAGTGTTCTTGGTTAATCTTTTAAAGTGATTGTTATTGATGTTAAACTCCAAGAAGATACAGAAATCTCCTTAAAAAGACGTCAGTAAGATTTTAGGAGGTTTAGAGTTGGATCGTGCTAAAACGGTTGAAAGGAAAGAAATATTAGTATTGAATTAGTTCATTAAAAAAGAAAAAGGTTGTAACTACCAAAGGTTCGTGTTTCTCACAAACCCTCCATAATTCCCCTGAGATATAGTAACCCAAATTAGAGACGTAAAATACTATCAGACTCTAATCCAAGCATTATTGTTAGAGTCAAAGAGAACAGAAAGAAACCAAGAATGATGCAACTAGAGAAACAAACACAAATTGAAAAGGAAAAAATTTAAGAATTGTGAGGCAGCGTGGTGGAATCAGGCTCTCGTCAATTTTTTGGCATGTAGAGTTATTGGTATCATCCTGTAGCTTGTTCACTTGTCTTTATTTGGAGGAAAAAAATATCCATTTATCTTGAATACAAGTCGATATATTCGCGAATGAAGGTGGTGGGGTCACCTGTTTTCAGAGGTAAAATTAGTGAGAAACAGGCCGCCAAAGATAAGTTATTTCCTTAGCTTAAGAGTCGGTGGTAACAGAAAATTTACATTTTTTGTGCTTTTAATCAACGTGTTTCAGTAAAATCCACACAGAAATGGGTTCTTTAATGGGCATGAAAGGTGTCGAGCGAAAAAAACAAAAATTTGATAAAAATTCACTAACCTGTGGAAAAATGCAAGTTTCTTCACTTTGATAATTTTGACGAGAGCCTGATTCCACCATGCTGCCTCACAATTGATGTGATGTTCATGATTTCTTGATGTTTTAACACAGATATTGAACGTTTGTAAAAGTAACGACATGATAGGCAGAAACTGCAGTCCATGTGCCATTTAAGGCACAGTTTTAACATAGTCAAATAGATTACGTGTGGCTATATACGGGGAAGAGGACGATCCTCATATCTTAAGCCACGCCTCTTATTCACCCATTGCAAGATCCCAAAACGAGCCACTGAGTTGAGAGAGTTGTGATTGGCCATTGTTGGATTTCCCGGATTCCATACTGTAACAGTGGGCTCTCGTGGCCTAGAGGTTAAGGTGTTGGCCTCTCATTCAAAGGTCCCGGGTTCGATTCCGG
>NW_004797958.1:105686-110125 GCF_000002075.1 Aplysia californica
CACAATAATATTCTCAGGACAGGTGTTGGGGGAGACTCACCTCTTAGACTTAGAGAGGAAAACTGATCGCTTTTCTACCTGATTAATTTGTGAGGCAGTGTGGGGGAAACAGACGTTCGTCAAAATAAGGAAAGTGAAGAAACTGGCATTTTCTCGCAGGTTTTAGAATTTTTATTGAAGTTTTGTGTTTTGACTCGATACCTTTCATGCCCTTTAAAGAACAAATTTAAGTGTGGATTTTATTGAAAAATGTTGATTAAAGGCATAAAAGATGTAAATTTTCAGTTTCCAGTAAATACATGTACAAGTTGTACGAGCTGAAACAACCCGCAGTCCATGTGCCATTAAAGGCACAGTTTTAACATAGTCAAATAGATTACGTGTGGCTATATACGGGGAAGAGGACGGTCCCCATATCTTAAGCCACGCCTTTTATTCACCCATTGCAAGATCCCAAAACGAGCCACTGAGTTGAGAGAGTTGTGATTGGCCTTTGTTGGATTTCCCGGAGGCCATACTGTAACAGTGGGCTCTCGTGGCCTAGAGGTTAAGGTGTTGGCCTCTCATTCAAAGGTCCCGGGTTCGATTCCGGGTAGCGACCAAAAAATTATCTTCTCTAAAATTGTCTCCTTTCACACCCTTTCCTCATCTCTAACAATGTTCTGTTGTCTGCTTTCATTTCCACTTTCTGCCCCCACCCCCTCACCTCTTTTGCCCCCTCTTCTGGGCTCCTGACTCTTTCTGCAGCCTTTCTACTGCTACTCCTTGGCTCCTCCACCCGGGCAAAATTCAAAATTTCCTACCAACTGAAAATATTAGGTGTGTCCCGCGCGCTCATATGACCTATGCAGTTGCGAGCGCCGTAAAACACTTTACAAAAACAAAAAAACAATACTGTAACATTTCTTCTGTATTCATGTTTCTTTGAAAATCTCTTGTTTTCTTTTAACTCTCAGGTCTTGGAGTGTGGGAAACTGACCACATTTTTGTTGTTGTTGCTGTTTTTTTTTTTATTTCTTGCCGTTCTCAGTTATTAAAAAGGAGAACATGGAAGGGGAGTGAAGTTGGGGGGGGGGGGGGGGGAAGGCGGGGGTCTAAAAGTGAGCGGTGTACGTACACAAAGGATGTCGAGGAGAGGAGAGTTTGGGGGGAAGGGAAATGGGGTAAGGGGGGAGGGGGGTAGGTAAATTAGCGCTTTTGGTGGGAAAAGAGGAGAGTGGGAGGACGGGAGATATTTGGGGTAATGTGTTAAGGGTTTGTTTAGTAGGGATTATTCCTTTAAAAGTATATATTCAACCAACATTAATCTATCTTTGGAGTGACTGAAAATGCACTATTATTTCCAGCGTGACTTGGAGTGCGTTCAAAATGGTCTTGATTCTGGAGCCGACAAACAAACACACATACAGACACACATAATATAGATACTGGTTGTGTCGGCAGAGAATATTAGATTCACTCTAAAAACATTCTGGTAACGCTCAACAGTATGACACTCAAAACAAGGCTCCTACATTTTGTACCAAGCAAAGAACGGAAAAGGTCTGTTGTAAACCCTCTGACCAAAGTGTAACTTCAAGAGCTGACTGTTGCTTATCGTAGTTTCTGTACTTTTGTTTAGAAGGCCTCTATTCTTTATTTCTTGTGTTGTGGTAGTTATAAAGGCATTAATAAACATACAGGGTAAATATAATGAGGATAAATCTTTGAAGCTCGAAATTTATGAAAGGAGAGAAGTGTTTAGAAAGACTTGAATTTCTTGTTATCTGCTGGGTACTCTTAGGATATAAGCATATTATATTATTTTGAAGAGAGCAAACGGAAAATTGTTATTTCGATAGGCGTATTTCTTTATTTTTAATTTATCCACATTGATACTGTTCTCTTCATTACAAAACTCGTCTTTTCCCTCTCAGTTTTCACGGGCTTGGGACCGTCACAGAGTACACAGTACACTGAGGCCTGATTAAAAAGACAGCACTACCGAGCGCTCACGTCTGGGGGAGTTAGTGTTAAGGGTTGGGTTATGGTTAGTTTATATAAACTAGTCAACAAAAGTTAAGGAACGTACTGTAAAAACAGTGATATATTTGCATGCATTCTTTCGAGGTTTTATTTTTACTAGTAAAACTAGATATTGGTGAAATGTTACTCTATGACTAATGGGCTTATACACACCAGGGTTTGAAGTGCACGTGACTCCTGTGCGATGAGCTGGGGAGGGGGCAAAAAGGTCCAATGTTTTCCAATTATCGATGTTTATTCTCTCGCTCTAACCGTCAGGAAAAATTATGAACGCTCAAAAATCAGTTTTCAAATGCAAGATTCATGTCTCGTGAGTGACTTGCACTCGCTCATTTGCACTGTGGATACACCATTCTGCTGCTGTAGGGCTAAGCATAAACATGCCTCCTCGACAGAAATTGTCTGATGTAAACAAAGGACGAGACATTGCTTGGGTACAAGATGGTGTTTCACTCCGACAAGTTGCTACACGTCCTCGAGTGTCCGTTTCTGTCATTTCACGGCTGATTCAGCGTGCCAACACCACTGGTAGTGCCCAAGAGCGACCCAGATCAGGTCGACCAAGAACCACTAATGCAAGGGAAGACCGATTCATTCATAGACAGGCTCTGCAGTCGAGATCCGCTTCTGCAAATCGCATCCAGACACGGCTGAGAGCGGCAACTCGTGTTAACATTAGTTGTCAGACCGTACGAAGACGTCTTCATGAGTTTGGACTTAATGCACGTCGACCAGCAGTCCGTCAGCATCTCACCTCAGCACACAAGGCTTGCCTTTTGCCGACGCCATGTAAGATGGACACGTTACCAGTGGGCAAACATTCTCTTCAGCGACGAGTCCCGGTTCTCTTTGCATCACAATGACGGTCGTATCAGGGTTTGGAGGCGACCCGGAGAGCGGCTCCTCGATGCAGCCGTCAGAAAAGTGATGCATTTTGGAGGTGGTTCTGTGATGCTTTCAGTCTGAACCACTGAACACCTCTGTACCATGTGCAAGGCAACCTCACTGCAATACGTTCCCAAGATGAGATACTCCGTCCACTAGCACTACCTACTCTGCAGCAGATGGGACCACACGCGGTATACCAGGATGACAACGCCGGACCTCATAGAGCGTTGCTCGTCCAAAACTTCGTGCAGCTGGCTGGCATTAACCTAATGGACTGGCCAGCCTGCAGTCCAGACTTGAGTCCCATAGAAAACCTCTGGTATGAGCTGCAGCGTCGAGTCAGAGACAACCATCCCCCTCCAGGAGACACGCAGCAACTGTTTCAGATGCTGCAGGCAGAGTGGCAGGGGATGCCTCAGAGAGTGTTCACCAAACTCATGAGCTCGATGAGGAGCCGGTGTACTGAGTGTCAGGACGATCATGGTGGGCATACTCATTATTGAAATCATCTGAACGGTTTTGTTTTTGTTGTAGTCAGAAGTTAAAATAACTTCGAAACCACTTGACAATTTTGGGTTTTGGGATTTTAACCCCTACCAAACTAAATTAGCTTTTCAAGCAAGTTAAAAAGGAATAACTTAATTTTCTTTTTTGTTACTTACTATACACATGTTGAATAAAATGTGTGCAAAATGTCATTGCATGTTGAAGTTTGCTTTCGAAGTTATACACTTTTTCTCAAATGTTCCTTAATTTTTGTTGACTAGTTTTAGAATATTTAGTTAGTGTTAGATAATTAGTAGTTGGCGATGGTCTGTTTGTGGTTATTGTTGGTTAGTTAGTGGTTAAAGTAGTTAATGGTAGAGTTGGATAGAGTTTACTTTCGGTTTGTCAGCGGTTAATAAGTGTTAGATAATTGTTGGCACTGATTAGTTAGTAGTTGTCGCAGGTTTGTCCTTTGTTGATGGAGTCAGTAATTGTTTTATGTCAGGATTTTGTTAGATAAGATGTAATGATGGTTAGATAGTGTTTTAGAATTGGTTAGCTGGTTTTTTTATAATTAGCATTACTCAGTTATGGTTTTATAATTAATAACGAGTAGTTAATATTGTTATGTTAAAGTGAATGTTCATTACTAAGTGCTCCTTTCTGAATAAGTTTATAGTCTGTTTTTAATTTAATTTAATTTAGCGTTTGTTAGTTTGTGGAGTATATTTAGTAAATATTGGTTTCTTTGTATCGAGTGTTAGTTAATAAGTTTATGGAAATTTATTAGTGCCCTTGGTTGATCTTTAAAAAAATAATGTTATTGCTATCAATGTTAAACTCCAAAAGGTGCCAAAGAAATGTTATTTAAAAAATTAAGATGAAAAAAGGCTAAGAATTGGATCGCGCTATATTTGTTCATAAGATCATAAGAAAGAAAAATTAGTATTAAGTTAGTTAATAAAAAGAAAAATGTTGCGACAACCAAAGGTCCGTGTTTCTCACAAACTCTCCATAATTCCCCTGAGCTTCTCGCGAGT
>NW_004797958.1:110225-114196 GCF_000002075.1 Aplysia californica
TTTCTCAAATGTTCCTTAATTTTTGTTGACTAGTTTTAGAATATTTAGTTAGTGTTAGATAATTAGTAGTTGGCGATGGTCTGTTTGTGGTTATTGTTGGTTAGTTAGTGGTTAAAGTAGTTAATGGTAGAGTTGGATAGAGTTTACTTTCGGTTTGTCAGCGGTTAATAAGTGTTAGATAATTGTTGGCACTGATTAGTTAGTAGTTGTCGCAGGTTTGTCCTTTGTTGATGGAGTCAGTAATTGTTTTATGTCAGGATTTTGTTAGATAAGATGTAATGATGGTTAGATAGTGTTTTAGAATTGGTTAGCTGGTTTTTTTATAATTAGCATTACTCAGTTATGGTTTTATAATTAATAACGAGTAGTTAATATTGTTATGTTAAAGTGAATGTTCATTACTAAGTGCTCCTTTCTGAATAAGTTTATAGTCTGTTTTTAATTTAATTTAATTTAGCGTTTGTTAGTTTGTGGAGTATATTTAGTAAATATTGGTTTCTTTGTATCGAGTGTTAGTTAATAAGTTTATGGAAATTTATTAGTGCCCTTGGTTGATCTTTAAAAAAATAATGTTATTGCTATCAATGTTAAACTCCAAAAGGTGCCAAAGAAATGTTATTTAAAAAATTAAGATGAAAAAAGGCTAAGAATTGGATCGCGCTATATT
The DNA here is from genome assembly GCF_000002075.1 of Aplysia californica. NCBI lineage: Eukaryota > Metazoa > Mollusca > Gastropoda > Aplysiida > Aplysiidae > Aplysia > Aplysia californica. The sequence continues at coordinate 110,893 of NW_004797958.1, forward strand.
TGTTCATAAGATCATAAGAAAGAAAAATTAGTATTAAGTTAGTTAATAAAAAGAAAAATGTTGCGACAACCAAAGGTCCGTGTTTCTCACAAACTCTCCATAATTCCCCTGAGCTTCTCGCGAGTAGACAAGAACTCCAAGAGGCCGGAAACAGACAGTCGCTTCTGAGGATCTCTGCGCAAATGTCCATGCAGAACTTTTCTGTGAAGGGAAAAAAAAACAGATGGAGGTTAGAAAAGTTTTGACAAATTACATATTAGTAAAAATAAATGATATTATGCCTTTAAAATGCTTTACAGATTAAATATCACGTGGTTTATAACGGTATGCCAAGCGACGAAAGATGGTAACAGTTAGACAGAATAATTTATCAAGGAGGAAATCACCAGTTCTATTTATAGCATCTAAGATTAGTTGTGTCACGAAAGAAATAGTAAAATACAAAATATTACAGTATATGAAAGTAAATGCTGTCAAAGATATATGTGAGGCAGCGTGGTGGAATCAGGCTCTCGTCAAAATAATCAAAATGAAAAAACTTGCATTTTTCCGCAGGTTCATGAATTTGTATCAATTTTTGGGGGGGTTTTGGCTCAACACCTTTCATGCTCATTAAAAAACTCATTTCTGTGTGGTTTTTCTGAAAAACGTTGATCAAAGGCACAAAAAATGTAACTGTTCAGTTACCACGGACTCTTAAGCTAAGGAAACAACTAAACTTTGGCGGCCATTTTGTCACTAATTTTACCTCTGAAAACAGGTGACCCCCACCTCCTTCTTTTGCAAATATCTCGACTTGTATTCAAGATAAACAGATACTGTTTCCATTGAAATAAAGACAAGTGAACAAGCTTTAAGATGATACCAATAACTCTACATGTCCAAAAACGGACGAGAGCCTGATTCCACTACGCTGCCTCACAAATGGTTTTTGTTTATTTATGCCCCGTATCTGCACAAAACTTCATCAACGTTTCAATACAATTAATACTTTCACAACAAAAACATTCGACAAGATCGACTATGCTGGTAACCATTCTACTGCGTCATAACAATCATAATAATATATGATACAATTTAGTTAAGTGTGACATTAGCAGTAGCAGAGGAAACAACCTATAGCTGTCTTACCTGTACATTTCTGGCAGAGAAGCATTCCTCACGGAGTCCAGTAGATCCAGGTCTGCTGGTTCGAGTCGGAAAACCAGTGACCACAGTGTGGCTCCCAGTGCGTATGCGTCCATCTGAAAAAAAAAGAGAAAGAAAATGGCGGGGAACATTAGGCATCGGACACACATCACATTAACACATCGGACTCACGTTACATTAATGTCAATTGTCATAAACATTGAGGCAATAGATAACGCTATGATGCTACAAAAGATATCTCTCTTGTGTAATCTAAACAAGGTCACATTGACAGCTAAGAACTAGACAAAAGTGGAAAGAGTAAGGATAGAAGTGACATTTCTCTGAAAGAACAAACACAAACCCTTTCTGTGTGCTACACACTAATTTCTAACCTGTGTACGACCAACTTTTCAAACTGCAAAATCAAATCAAGATGGAAATGAAAAAAAAAAGAAAAAAGAAAAACTTACTAGAAAAGGGTCGACTTTGCAGCCAAGGAAAAACTCAGGTTCAAGAGGTAATCCAGAGTTCCTCTCCAGCGACTCACTGTGTTTTTTCCATCAGGTAAGATCCGAGAACAACCAAAGTCCCCGAGGTTGGCATTGTCGGAGACGTCTAGGAAGATGTTGGCTGGCTTCACGTCCCCGTGTACACAGCGCTGGACGTGGAGATATCTCAGGGCACAGGCGGTTTGCACGAAAACCCGTTCCACTTGGTCCCGTTGGAGAGAGTGACGCAATCCATCCAAAGATCCCTGAGAACACAGAGGCATACAGATAGCCAGGAAGCTGTCACACGTGACCACCCAGTCCATCTTCATGAGGTGCGGGTGCTGAACGTTGTGCATGATGGTCAACTCCTCGGTGCTGTCCTTTAAATCTCGATGTCGTCCTTTACTGTCCAGGTAAGGGATCTTCTTGATTGCCTTACTAATGGAGTCGTCGTTCTTCATGGAAGCTTCCAGAACTTGAAAATTCTTCTTCTGGGCAAGGACACGCACAAACTTTATGTTGACATTCTCCAGAAAGTCTCCATCACGAATGACGGTGACATCGGGAAACTTGAGACAAGCCATGCTAGATATCTTCCGAGTTGTCGAGAAATTCTTTAGAGGAAAATGCAAGACGTATCCAACCTGTCACTGCGAGAGCGAGATGATGAACTAAAGGAATTTTCAGACCCCTTCCCCTTTATAGTGGAGTCAAGCGTCCCGCTAAAGAGGGGTATTTGTCTGCCCTTGCTTTGACACGGCTCCATTGTTCACATCACAGACGCCCGCCGCATTGACCATCAGACATGAAAGGACGGTCACCCAACAAGGACCACCATACATCAAAGGGCGGTCAACCAACAAGGACCATCATACATCTAAGGGCGGTCACCCAACAAGGACCACCATACATCTAAGGGCGGTCACCCAACAAGGACCATCAGACATCAAAATGCAGCTTCTTCAAAGAAGGCCGACACAAATTTTGACCAGCCATTTTCACAACTTTTCTTGTATTTATTGATGTTGTTATTGATGGAGGTGTTTTGGTTGGTTTTTATATATATTTTTGAAATCAACACTTACATTTTCTTAGTATGAAACTGTGATAAATGGACACAGAAAGAAAATGGGTTGGATTCTTTTTGAAGGATAAACTGGTTGAAAATAACATGTCTTTCCATTCTTTAAAAATACCCCAGCACGTCTTGTCTTTCTGTACATTATTTTCCAGAAAGTCATAAAGCTACTTATTGATTTCTTAATTATCGGTAAGTTGTCAATGTTTATAGAAACTGCAATATTTTAAGATACAAAGTAGCAAACAGCTTGAGAGGTATTTGTAAGACGAATTGGGTTATTAAAACATCACTACTTTGCTCCTTTTCCAGCTAGCCCATTCTTCTTTCTTGTCCAGGAGGGGCGGAGGAGCCACTGTAGGTGGGGGTGGGGGGGGAGGAGAGGAAGAGATCATTCAACCAGTTGTTTACTCTTGCTTGTATTGTGGTGAAAGCAGGCTCTCGTCAAAATAATGAAATCGAAAAATCCCAGATTTTTCCACCGTTTCGCCAAATTCCTTTTTTTTTAAGCCTTTCAAAGGTTTTCAATAAAATTTGAATTCAGGCCAAAGTATTATGATTTTACGTGGACATAAAAGGGATCGACAAGCCCGCCCCCCCCAAA
>NW_004797958.1:116119-118673 GCF_000002075.1 Aplysia californica
AGGCGATTTTCAAGTTGAGAACAAAAGATACAGGGGGCATGGAAGCTGAGCCAAATTGGGAAAAAAGAAAATTAGGCCACAGATAGGAAGAAGAGGCTAAAACAAATTATGGACATAGATGGTTCGTGCCCCTATAAATAAATTATTGATTGTCAATGTCAAATGATAACATGATTATTTTCCATGTAGTGTGTACGTTGGTGGGTAGACTAGTTCAGGCTCCAAAATTGACCCCCAAAAAAACTTTTCTTCTGAAGTGAAAATCACACAACTGTCTGGTCACAATGAAAATTACTTGGAATAGCATCTACGATCTAGTAGTAGGCCTCTTATGTGATTTTCCATCAAAAAAAAATTTCGTGCTTGATTTTGTTCTTTTCTCCTTTTCTAGTGCAGTTTGAAATGTTGTTATCCCCTTCTTATATTCTCATTTTAAAATGTGTTGAATAAGACGATCAAAATGATACGTGACACGTGCACTTTGGACTATTCCTTGTTGAAATATCATCATTTATTTTCAAATTCATCCTTTTCCGGACACATGAAAAGTGACCCCGCTCTTAATCTACATACCATGTTAAAGAGATTTATGAGACAAAATTCTTTCTGTTTTGTTTCATATGAAAGTACACTTAATAACCTTTAATTTGATGGGGAAAAAAACAGGAAGATATCTTTACAGGTTGCGAAGTTATGTACATTTTGGTCGATTTTTGTCCTCCTTTAGTCACAAAATGCAGTGCAAAAATAGGACCAGATTTTGAGCGAAAAATAAAGTAGAAAAAATCCCATAACTTCTCAACCAATACAGATATTGACAAAATGCAAAAAGTACTGTGATCAGTGGGGCAGGACCTTTCATTTGAACCTATTTTCATTTAAATCGAACACGTTTGAATGTTTCACTGAACTGCCTTGTGAAAGGCTCGAAATGGGTCATGGAGAAGGGGGAAGCAAGGTGAACATCATTTTGGCATTACATTTGAATATTTGTCTTTTCTTATTCAACAGATCTCTCACAAGAAAGAGAAATGTCTACGTCATCCTTACATAAATTATACAACGTAGATCGAGATACATATTGTACATATGTAATTTTTATAATAATAGAATTTAGAAAGATAATTTTATATGAGATAAATTTAATGCAAAGTCTTAACGACATGTCACTGAAGGGCAGTTCATGAGGTTCCATTTCATCACAATCGTTAGAATCAAGAAGGAATCCAAGTTCAAATTATTATAATAAATAGCTCATGCCCAGGTATAGAGATACGTTTATTTAATCTGCTTCCTGTCTTATAGAATACGTCATTCGTTATTACCTTCAGCAGAAATCTGGTGGTCTTGACTTTGGAATTCACGGAAACATCACGTGAAATGGGAATTAGCGTTTGATCAAAATCCAACGTGATCTCTCACTTTCTAAATTTGTGGGGGCCGCGAATCTTGTTATGAACAGACAGGCAATGAAATTCAATTTAACGATGGACGACATAGTTACAGAACGTCACGAGACTTTCATGTCGGACAAAACCGTACAGTTCGAAAGTCAATGTTAACCCTATCCGTACACCCTGGGGTCTTTTTGTACCCCCATTCTTCACATTTTAAAATACTTTTAGTACAAAGATCTCTTTGAAACTTTCAGTATTTCTTTTTTTTTTTACGTTTTGACAGACTACTACGCGATAGTATCTTTGGATAGTGGAGGCACAGAGTTCCCCATATCAAATGGATACGATAGTAAAACACGACGTACGGATAGGGTTAAGAAGGATGTCTTTGGCTCTGACGTACACAAAACGCTGACATGCGTCTTTACTTTGATTTGTGCTATCTTTTCGGCCTTATTACATTATTATTCTGACTTTGCTCAACTGCTAGGTCTAAATGACGGTTGCACCCAAGAAAAATATACTATTATTCCGACTTTGTAAATGAAGATTAAACCCTGGAATGTCGTTAGGTTCAGAAAGAGTGTCGTAGTCTTCTCTTGCTTTCAGTTTCGAGGAATTAGTTTTGGCGTCTATTTTTACACCTTCTCTTAAAACAGTAGGCTACTTGTCAACCAACTCGTGGGCCTACAGACTGATACAATTCGTAGGCTTGCGCCTTGTAGTCATAAAAACAAATAGCCAACGCCTATTTTTGTCACATTTAAAAGGCTAGATCTAATCCCCCAAAAAAGTATCGTATCGCTCACCAACCTTTATCTCCCGCGGGAGGAGGAAGGGGGGGGGGGGCGCGTAAAAATAACACGTCCTGTCATTGTCAGATTGGAAGATTCTCAAAGCCACCAAAGTTGGTGAAGACATCGCCCAGTTTAACAAGCGCCATCTTAGAGTAAGAGAGTGTAGTTTGATTGTCAGCTCGTGACCGGAGCGGGGAAAGAAAAATGAAAAAGAGCAGTGGTTAGGATAACTGCGAACGTACTACATGTATAAATTGATATGTATTGTTGTTTCTTACGAAATTTAAAAAAAAAGTATAAATCCAGAAACTCCGACTTTGTTTTTCATAGTGATGTGCCGGTTTGTAAATTCTGGAACCC
>NW_004797958.1:120595-128189 GCF_000002075.1 Aplysia californica
TGGCTCCTGTAAGAAAAGTGTAAGAAAGGGGGAGGGGGGAGGTCTTGAACCAGTGTAATATTTCTCTTTTGTGAGGTGAAAAAAATCAGGAAAAAAAAACGGTGGCCTTGGTCAAGAAGGGCTGCATGGTGTGCAGAGGCCAACAGGCTCCACCAAAACCGAATGCTGACACTGGCAGGCCCCTTGATTGTGTGTGATTTTATAATTTACATATAATATCCTGTAGGCCTACCTTTTCTTGAATTACACACGTTTAGGGTTAAAACGGCCAATCTTCGGATAGATGGACACACGCACTTATTTGTGAAATTCTGTGGTTGTTTATGTGCTGTTCTTACTTTGATTTTATTCTGTTGTGAAACCTTTATTTTTCACGTTTTTACACTCTGCGTGGCTACAAATGATCTTCTGGATTCTGCTCAAGAAATTGTGGTGCTTTAGATTAGGTTCCCTCTGTCAACATATGTGTGGCGTGCTGACATCATGAGTTACTTCTCGCAATCCACAAATGGAAATATTGGCGAAAAATCAACACCGAGGTCAAATTAGTAGATCTTCTATTGATGCTCTATTGGTTTATGTATAACATGCCTCTTATTATTTCATACTTATGTATTATAAAACTTCTCCTATATGCACGATGTTTCTATTTCCATAAGACTTGAATCCGAGAAGTAATTCATTTTGTCAGCACACTTCACATATTGCTGCCATCACAGAGAGTTGAAAGCTTGAAAATTAATGGCAACTTTTGCCATTTTTGTGGGAACTTTTGGACCAAAAAAAATGGCAACAAACGCAGAGGCTAGGATAACTAATTTCGCTTTTAGTTTTAAGCATAATGATAACAGACACAGTAGAATCCTGATCAAGTCAACTCTTGCTTACATTCAACACCTCACTGTGGTCCCGTTTCTTACCTTCTTTGTTTAAGTAATTGTGTTTCTGATAGATGTACAGTCAACCGCTTGAGTGTTAACTTTGAGTAAAATCAACAGTTCGGGGCTAAATTCCAAGATGAATTCATTTAAGAAGAGATATTTCGGTCCTGAGTTGATGGTGTACACACCTCCAATTACTTTGTTCACTCATTATCTCTTGTTTTGGTGACAACTTCAGAATTATACTCCCTGAAATTGAGCTAACATCTTGTTACCAGGTACTTTGTCATTTTGTAGCTGTCATCTTCAATTTTCAATGGCGAGTAGTACAATGGATAAAGTCAACCTTGCTCAAAGTCAACACTTTGTTTCGGTCCTGAATTCCACTGTACTTTAATTTGTTTTAATTGTAATTAAGGCGCTTTTGAAATTGACATGATCGAGTCTCAATGTTTTCCTTATTTGTAAGGAAGAGTGTATGATATGCAATATTTTGCTTGAATTGTCTACTCTGTTATTTATTTTTTTTTTGTAAATGTAGAACGGTATATAATCATTATGTGCACACGTAATGATATCTGTGTATGTTTTCTGCACAATTTACCGATCTTAGATTGCGCTGCACGTTTTAACAATCGTATAATTGTGTGGCAATCTTAAGATTGTGGGCCAGTTTTAAGATAGCGCTGCACGTTTTAACAATCGTATAATTGCGTGGCAATCTTAAGATTGTGGGCCAGTTTTAAGATTGCGCTGCACGTTTTAACGAGTATTTAATTATTGTATCATTCTTGTGAGCTCTTCAGTTTCATATCTAATTTTAATTTTAATTTTCATGTTTTTGCACTTTTGAAAATGTATGTGAATTTTCCTCGATGTTTGTAAAACAATAAAGCTGGAAGTGAATTATTATACGATCCTGAAAGCCTCTACTAAAACAAAACAAAACAAAAAGCTGCGTAGGGAGAATATCATACAGTCGACTCCGTTTGAGTTGAACTTGCTAGAGTTGACCTTTGGTTAAGCTGATCTTTTTCTCGGGTCCCACCGCCTCTTCTTCTTCTTTTTAGTTTTACTTTTAGTAGGCAGCGTGGGGGAATCAGGCTCTCGTCAATTGGAAGACCACGTGGAACCTGGAGAAGAATCACAGAAATCGAAGTACAGAAAAGTGGGAAGACATGGAATAGCATCTATCAAGAGGCTAGCCCAGGATTGAGAAGGGTGGAAGGTGTTTGTCCGTGGCCTATACCCTGGTGCAGGGTGAGAAGGTGTTTGTCCGTGGCCAATACCCTGGTGCAGAGTGAGAAAGTGTTTGTCCGTGGCCTATACCCTGGTGCAGGGTGAGAAGGTGTTTGTCCGTGGCCAATACCCTGGTGCAGTGTGAGAAAGTGTTTGTCCGTGGCCTATACCCTGGTGCAGTGTGAGAAAGTGTTTGTCCGTGGCCTATACCCTGGTGCAGTGTGAGAAAGTGTTTGTCCGTGGCCAATACCCTGGTGCCGTGTGAGAAAGTGTTTATCCGTGACCAATACCCTGGTGCAGTGTGAAAAAGTGTTTGTCCGTGGCCTATACTCTGGTGCCGTGTGAGAAAGTGTTTGTCCGTGGCCAATACCCTGGTGCAGGGTGAGAAAGTGTTTGTCCGTGGCCTATACCCTGGTGCACGGTGACAAAATGTTTGTCCGTGGCCAATACCCTGGTGCAGGGTGAGAAAAGCAATGATGACGAAGATGACTTCCACACATAAGGGACAGTGACAAAAACAGACAGTAATTCTTACCACTCTAGTACAGCTGACACCACACGAGAAGCCAACCCAACACAAAATTAGCTGCTTAGACTCATTTTATTTTTTTAAAAGATCGAAATTACAGTCTATGGTAATGATGAAGACAAAATGATATACACGAAAAACAAAATATATTTTTATATAGTATAATAACACGGATAGGTCGAACACAGAAGACTTGCAATCACGCATCCGTCCAACTGTGCTTGCGATCTCATTTTTTCTTCTTTTTCATCTTTGTAAGATATCCCTCGAACTACGGATCCCTTGAACTTTTTTTTTTTTAAGGGGGCTCCAGTGGCTAAGTGAGTAGTGAGTTTTGACTCAAGCAATGTCAAGCAAGTGTCGGTGACACGGGGATCAGATGGGTGGTCACTGGAGTGTGTCCTTGACCAAGACACGACAACCCTAGCTCAAATTACAAGGCGCTGCACAGTGGTGACCGACAGTGGCATTGTTTGTAAACTGTTCTGTATTTGTGTAATAGTGTGTATTTATGTATGTATTTATGCATGTATGTATTTATGTATGTACGTATTTATAATTATGTATTTATGTATGTATGTTTGCAATTGTAAAACAAAGTGCCCTTCTGGGACAAATAAAAGTGTAATTTATTATTATTATTATTATATTATAACTACCGAAGCTGGTCTCGAGGAATTCGAGCTATCCGTGTTATAGTGTTATACTGTATTCAATGTTTACTCTTCTTGGGTTATGTAAAACTTGAATACAGCGTACTCACATACCTAGAGTTGAATGTGGAACAACTTCACAAAGTTAAAAGTTCTTTCAGCCAGACAATAGTCACAGAGAACAAATTATTCAGATGAAAAAAAAAAAAAACCATGATAATGTACCGGCAGGTGTTTTTATGCCCCCTTTCGACCCACTTTAGATCATTAAGAAGGCGAGTGCAACTGCATAATGTCAAATGAGCGCCAAGGGGTGGACATCGACAGTGAAGTCCAACACAACCCCCCCCCCCCCCCACCCCCCCAATCTGATGGACACACAATGTGCAAATAAAGAGCATATGCTACAATAAGAAAAGGTTCTTAGATAATTGAAATCTGAAGGGAGGGAAGTAGCACTAGGGTGGCCTACTTCCTCTTTCAGTACCAAACGCGAAAAAACTGTATCATGCGTACTGATTTAAGATCGTCAGTCAATACGTAAAAGGTCACAGACATATAATATATATAAATAAATCTTTCAGTCTTTAAATCTGAACGGCAAACACGTAGTCCTAGAGAGTGGATCTACGAGTAGTTGACAATTTATCTGATACAGTGCATACATCAGTAGCCAAAGCTTGGCAGTCTTTGTATTTCTTTATTCAAACTACCTCTGCAAAGATTATAATTAATTTCAGAACAAACGGGCTCCGAACATTAACAGGAAATTTCACAATGAAATGGTTGGCAATTGTTGAGCAGAGGACCGGTTAAGAGAAGGAAAAGCAATTCTTCGAGTCATTCACAACTATTGATTTTTCTCACATTCAACTTTTTTTTTTTTTTGGTTAGTGTTTTACGGCGCTCGCAACTGCATAAGGTCATATGAGTGCCCGGGACACATTAAACATTTTCAGTTGGTACAAAATTTGGAATTTTGCTCGGGTGGCAGCCGCAGCCTACTCTTACTGATTTTAAACCACCCTGGGATCTTTAACGTGCACAGCTTGCATACGGGACCTCAGAGATTTTTAGCCCTTGTCCAAGAAGGCTAGATGTAGATCTTTCCTACCAGAAGACCAGGGGTGTGGCTGAATGACAGACATTCAACTCTGTGGCCACAAGCGCAAACGCTATTTTTTGTTAGATCACTTTACTCATTTTATGGATGTGTCAAACACATATGTCAACCATGGATGTGTTCTTTATTTTTATTTTTTTTATAGCAGAGGGTTTTACGGCGCTCGCAACTGCATAAGGTCATATGAGCGCTAAGGGGTGGGTGTCAACAGAGAAGTCTGCTCACCTCTCTAGCTTCAACAGCACAAGGTCTGCTTCGACTATCAAAGCACCCCGGAAATAGCAGGTCACGAGAGAGTGACAAACATACAAAAGAAGTAGAGGAAAATGACAATAGTAAGGATCAGGAAACGAAAAGCAGCAGTTCCGTGTTCTAGATCAGGCACAGTTATGAGCGTGACATGAGTCAGCCCATTTACAATTCTACTATGCTTGAACGAGAAAGGTCCCCCCTTTGGGAATGGCCTAAAGACACAAAAGTCAGTGGCACTGCCACTGGGGGGTGGGGGTGGGGGGGGGTTGTGGATGTGTTCAAAATATACGTTCTCGACAATATCTTCAACAAACGCACAACAAATACATAGCTTACAAAAACTGCACATCAGGGAGTATCCTCAACAAATACAACAAATTATACATAGCCTACAACTGGATCGATAACAACATAGATAGCCTACAAAAAAAACCCCAGCAAATCTGGGAGTGTCATAACGTTAGAGTATTCTAACAGAAGATTTAATCCCAATTTTCTCTTGATTCCATCTGCAAGATCTCCGTCCATCGACATGAACATGCTCTCCTGTGTCTGCTTTAGACCCAGGGTTCCCATCCTCCCCAGGTGCGGCCCAGGATGTTGGGGTCTGTGGTCTGGTCAATGAGCGCGGCCACCTGTTGCTCCACAGACAGTCCGTGAGCAGGGAGCCCGGCCCGCACGCTGTCCTTCCCCATCAGCACGTTGACCAGTGACTTGAAGGCCGGCCGCTTAGAGTGACCCAGGGCCAGTTCCTCTCTGAGAGACGAAAAAATATTTTAAGACGAATACATAGGCCTATATATGAGAAGTGTGCTGACAAAATGAGTTACTTCTCGGATTCTAGACTTATGGAAATAGAAACATCATGCTTATAGGAGAAGTTTTATAATACATAAGTATGAAATAATAAGAGGCATGTTATACATAAACAAATAGAGCATCAATAGAAGATCTACTAATTTGACCTCCGTGTTGATTTTTCGCCAATATTTCCATTTGTGGATTGCGAGAAGTAACTCATTTTGTCAGCACGCCTCATATATACTGTCTTCTTGGTCCTATTCTGTAACAGAGAAACTATTGTTATGTACTGTTAGGTACCAGTTGTGCCTAGTAGACCCCCTACTTCCTTATGAGGGTCCAGCAATTGTAATACCAACAACCCTTGCCGATAAAACTCCCGCACTATTTTATAACAATCGATTTTTAGTCTTCTATTTCCACTGCTCTTTCATCAAGGACCTGGGAAAGAAAATACTATCACATAGCGGGATATCAGAGAAATAGTTCACAGTACCAACAATTAATTGTTGAGATGTTATTGGTGATTTATAATTATAACCTATACATTGGACTAAGAATTGAGAGTGCAGAATGAAAGGAAAAAGAAACCCCGCCAAACCCCGATACAGATGACAATCGGTCTTTGTTTGCGACAGTAGCACTAAAGTTTTGGTCTTTGATCTCCTCTGCACCAGTGACTGTCCCTGGTTCGATTACTTTTACAGTAGCCTGAAGAAAGATGCGGGTCAGCGGGTGAAGAAAGCTAGACAGCAGTGGTTCTGATTTCTGATATTCGGCGTAAAATAGTTATGAAAAGAGATCAAGGGCTAGAGAAAAAGAAACCAAATCAAAATAAACGAAACAAAACGAAACAATAAATAAGAAAACAATCAATCCCCCCCCCTCACACCCAGGTTGCTGCGAGATGAAACCAGTATCATAAATAATAATCATAATTTCTAAAATTCTTGTGTAATATTTACTCCACTTGGGTTAGCCTGTCTTAGCCCACTGCTGATACAAAGGAAGGGGATGTTTCAGTTTTTTTCTTAAAAATGCTTTTAAAGTAATTTTTTTAAAATGACATGGTGAGCCTGCCTTATCACATTGCTGGTATAAAAGTAGGTCATTATTTAATTTTCTTTTAAAAAATGTTAAAGTAAAATTTTTTTAAAATACAAACGCGATTCAGGTTTTGGAGAAACTTCAATTTTAACAAGTTTAAACTTTTGATAGAATTCTGTAGCATAGTTCTAAAGCGAACTTGGGAGATTCGATAAGGTTGAAAGATAAGAAATCTCGACATTGATGGCACTCATTGTCATTACTCAAAGTACAAATTCTTTAAAAATGTTTTTTCTTATAATAACTGCGACAAGGGCTACGCACCATAATGCGCATTTTGATATACATGTAATATTATATTTTTGCGCTCTACAGAGAGTCGTGTGGACATTTAGCTTATCTGATACAGCTGCATACTACGTACCACATGATCAACGTTGTATCAGTTTACAAAAGACGCTGTGATTAGCTTTATACACCAGACAAGTGTGTGTGTGTGTGTGTGTGTGTGTGTGTGTGTGTGTGTGTGTGTGTGTGTGTGTGTGTGTGTGCGTGTGTGTGTGTGTGTGTGTGTGTGTGTGGGTGTGGAGGAGAGAGAGAGAGAGAGAGAGAGAGAGAGTGAGGGAGATAATGATAGTGCTGGCAAAAAGTATGGTTTAGACTTCCTATTTTGAATGAGCTTTTTTGTTTTGTTTTGTTGTTCTGTTTTGTTTTTTTTCTTTTTGCCGCTTTTTCTAAGGAACGTATTTCCTTCTCCGATACCGACAACTTAATTGTTGGGTGGGGGAGGAGGGCAGGACTAAAATGTTCGTTTTGAGCCGGAAATGCTATGTCAAGTACAGAGACACCCCGTTTAACCACACTTCAAGGTTCAATATGTATCGATTTAAAATTACAGGTATTCGTAGCAAAAGAGCAAGCGCATTCGCAGAATAGGTATTTTTAGCAACTATTTTTCTAAAGAGAATCTCCAAACGTTGGCTTTGGAGGGTTTTTGTCGTTGTTGCTTTTGTTGTTTTATTTCGAATTTTAGCTAAAGTAATCTAGGGGTGGTGGGTGGTGGGTGGTG
>NW_004797958.1:128704-130171 GCF_000002075.1 Aplysia californica
GGTTTGTGTGTCTGTGTGTGTGTGTGTGTGTATGTGTGCGTGCGTGCGTGTGTGTGTGTGCGTGCATGCGTGCGTGTGTGTTTGTGTACACGTGGTGAAACACCAAACCAATGTGCCAGGATCTGGACAATTAAGATGTATCTTATAATCTTATATCTTATAATCAAACATTACATCTATCCTTCTCTCCCAACAAACGTCAATCATCTTTTTCTCTCCTCTTTCTTTTCTCTGTACGTTACTCTCTTGTAACACCACGAATTTTCGGCATTTATTTGATCGAAGTATGTAGCAAGTATTGGACACACTCTCAGGAAGTCAAGCAGCTGCATAACAAGAAAAGTGTTAGATTGGAACCCACAGGGTAAAAGATCAAGGGGAAGACCTCATGGAACCTGGAGAAGAGTCACGGAAATGGATGTACAGAAAAGTGGGAAGACGTGGAGTGACATCAAGCGACTAGCCCAGGATGGGGAAAGGTGGAGAGTGTTTGTTCATGGCCTATATCCTGACACAGGATGAGAAAGGCAATGGTGATGATGATGTAGAAAGTGTCATAAAACTTTTACTAAAAATATAAAACAAAACAAGTGTAAACTCAGAGTACTACACAGGTGAGAAAAAAAATATATTGCTGGCTGGGTGAAATTATGCTAAAAAAAAAATAAAATATTGCAAAATAGTTTTTGTCAGAATCTTGCATTCAGCCACAGATATGATGAATCAGTGCTCTACTACTGATTGGGGATTTTAATTTGTTTCGGTTTACCTCAGTTTTTAGTCAAGTTAAGAGTATTACACAGAAGAGACATAGGCCTATATAGTTATCTGAGATGAAAAAATAAGCCAGTAGCTTAATATATCATATTCCTGAGAATTATTTGACAAGGTGTGAAAATGACAAGTATGGAAAAAAACCCATCTCGATTGCATACTAGCCAAGGGTCAGAGCGAGTTCACATCGCAGAATGACCAGAAATACAAAAATGGCGGCAGGAATGTATTCATCAGCATCCAGTGCCAGATCTGTGACAGACATTGGCGATCATGGTTCTCCATTCATTCCTTTGCTCGGACACTCTAAAAAAAGCTACGTTTCCCTGATCTTTCCCTGTTACCCATTTGTTTAGGTTCCCCAAGTAAGTTGTTCTGGGCCTTCCCCTGCCTCTCTTGCCCTCAATTTTGCCAGTGAGAGCTAGATGTTCAAGACCCTTATGTCTATTCAGGTGTCCCAAAAACTGCATTTGTCGTTTCCTGATTGTTTTTAACATTGTGCGTCCAACGTGGGCTTCATCAAGTACTACCTCATTTGATTTCTTTTCCTTCCACGATACTCTTAGCAGAATGTATTCGAACCCACAAATTATTCGGGTACCGTTGTGAGAATGTCTGTACGGTACCTTCAGATTCTTTTCCTTCGTTCATCTGTCGCTCTGCCAGGTCCTAAAAAACAAAACAAAACAAAAC
>NW_004797958.1:130824-132390 GCF_000002075.1 Aplysia californica
AATGTGCCAGGATCTGGACAATAAAGATGTATCTTATCTTACTTCCACCTGGGTGAAGTGAAGAAGAGTTGTGTAAAGTGCCTTTCCCAAGTAACAAATTTAGCCGGTCCTGGTTGCTCGTTTGACATTACTTGTGCAGCACTCTAATCAAGTCTGGTTAAAAAACTTCTGTAAGAGGTTTTAGCCACAAGCACTGCGTGGATCCGTATTTGGGAAGAAAAGACGCGCATATCTGTACCAAAATTGCTAGCATTACTTTACTGCTTGGCCTGCAAGCGATCGATAAACACAGATCTCACAAAACGTAAACACCAAAAAAACTTTTAAAATGAAAATAAACTCATTTTTTTTACTTTGATTTGGAATTGCAAGTTATTCAAAATTATGGGTAAAATGGGGGGGAATGGGAGGTGTAAGAAAACTGACACGATCAAAGACCGGGGTCCGATATATGTCACGAGTGAGCTAGATCTATGCCGCAAGTCCATTAACACATGAGACTGCCGTCCTGGGTAATGAGCCCAGCTGAAAAAAATCAGTGCTGACAGTAGGAAAGCATCCCCCCCATAACAAAAGGGTTAACACTTTGCAGTCACACTGCCAGTAGTATAAATACCCCATCTGGTCACCCAGCCAGTAGTACAAAATACCCCATCTGGTTACCCAGCCAGTAGTATAAAATACCCCATCTGGTCACCCAGTCAGGGGAGAGACTGCAACAGACTTCTTGAGCCTGGCACAGAACTAGGTCAAGGGACGTGAACAGAAAATTTTCCCCATCATTGCACCGAATGTGCGGTGGTGGAGTGGTTAGTGCGTTCGTCTCCGAAGCAGAAAGTACAGGTTCGAGCCTCGGTTCAGACACTGATTTTTTCCGCCCCCTCCTGCCCATCCAGCAGAAATGGGTACCAGAATTCAAGATGGGAAAGTAAAGGTGGCGTGGAAAGGAACTGGCCACCCTACCACAATATGCCGAAGGCCCAGGAAGTTGTCTCACTAACAAAGGCAATCCCCAATGTCCGGATTGGATGCGGGAACAATTTTTACTTTATTATTGTGGCAAGTGTCTATGGCCTAGTGGTTAGGCTACCGGACTCGTAATCTTGAGGTTGCGGTTTCGGGGGTTCGAGCAAAGGGCCCGACGTTGTGTCCTTGGGAAAGGCACTTTACACGAATGTTCCTCACTTCACCCGGGTGGGAATGGGTACCCGGCCATAGACAGCGAAAGATCTTGTCAGTATGTTCATGTTTGAGCGCCTATAAATGGCCGCTTCCCAGCAAGTTGATGTTGTTTCAGAAAGCTCTCAGGTCTGCTGGGGAAATGGTATAGATTGTGAAGCGCATAGAGCTTGCTGTTGAGCAGGGATTTGCACTATACAAATGCTATCTATACGTCGTGTTTTACTATCGTATCCATACGACATGGGGAACTCTGTGCCACCACTTTCCAAAGAGGAAGTTACTCGTTTTATCCGATAAGTACGCTTTGCATAGCAGTCTGTCAAAATGATTTTTTGAGAAATACTGAAAGTTTCAAAGAGATCTTCATACCAGAAGTGTTCTAAA
>NW_004797958.1:133950-135886 GCF_000002075.1 Aplysia californica
TTATTAGTAAGTAACAGGGAATAAAAAAGGGTTGAGACAAGGTAGATTTTTCATATTTAATATTATTTTTAGGACCATCATTACTATTGTTATAATATCATTAGGCCAACCTGGGTGGCAGTGCCGAAGGCATGACCAAAATCGATGCCAATCATGTGTCCAGTCTTGAGGCTGACCATGAAGTTGGACAGATGCCGGTCCCCGATGCCCAGCAGATACTGGCACAGACACAGCGTGGCGTGAGAGGTCACCAGCGACGTCCGCAGAACGTGGAACGCCTCCGGGCCGGAGCTCAGTTGTTGCAACGCTCGTCTGAAAGTGGCCATCGAGGCGAAGCAGGAGAAGAAGAATAAGGTTTATGAGTTAGTTTGGTTGTTTTTTTTAAAGGCTGAATTTATTCAGACCATATGTAGCCCAAATAAGCGCTCACCCCCCTCCCCCATTAAGGCCATATTATGTAGCCCAAATACGCTTTCTCCTGAGAAGAATCTGGATTCCAGACCTCATTTATATCTAATGTGGCAAAGTGAATCGAACAAAAGTCTCAACAGGTCACATAGAAATCTAGACCTAACGAATCACATAGATCTAGATTATGTAGGCCCTATCAACTTTAACAGAAATTCCCAAGGCCACGGCTCACAATGAAAATACCCGATAAATGAAGTGGCAAGGAAAAATGCGACATCGGCTGAAATCAGAGGTACGGGAAATTAAAAGCTTAAACATTTACATGGTGAAATTCGTACATATGTGAGGCAGCGTGGTGGAATCAGGCTCTCGTCAAAATAATCAAAAAGAAGAAACTTGCATTTTTAAGCAGGTTTGTGAATTTTTATCAGATTTTTGTTTTTTGGCTCAACACTTTTCCTGCCCATTAAAGAACTAATTTCTGTGTGGATTTTTCTTTAAAATGTTGATTAAAGACAAAAAAAACCATAAATTTTCCGTTACCACGCACTCTTAAGCTAAGAAATAACTAATCTTTGGCGACCATTTTCTCACTTATTTTACCTCTGAAAACAGGTGACCCCCACCTCCTTCATTCGCAAATATCTGGACTTGTATTCAAGATAAATGGATATTTTTTTCACCCAAATAAAGACAAGTGATAAGATGATACCAATAACTCTACATGCCCAAAAATTGACGAGAGCCTGATTCCACCACGCTGCCTCACACATGGTAATGAAAAGATTTCTGCAACATTCTAATTTCGCGATATGTGTGTGCTACACTATAATATATGAGGCATCGTGGTGAAATCGGGCGCTCGTCAAAATTTTAAAATCGAAGAAACCAAAATTTTTTTTCCACCCAAGCGTTTTTTTTTTGTGTGCTCCACACCAATTATGTCCATTTAAAAACACTATCTTGTGTGGATTTTACTAGTTAAAAAACAAACAAACAATGTTGATCAAAGGCACAAAAGAGGGAAATTTGCATTTTCCTAGGACTCTCAAGCCTTGAAAGTCACCAAACTTTGGCGACCATTTTCTTCCTAATTTTACCTCTGACACCAGACGATCCCCACCTCCTTCAATCATAAAAAATGTGACTTCTATTCAAGATAGGCATTTTTCATCAACGACAAAACAAACAAAGCAGCTTAAAGATGATAACAATAACCCTAAATTCCCCAAAATTGACAAGCGTGTCATGTCGTGACAGATATATTATATTTTACTAAATCAGAAGCGTTTTTTAAAGAGTTTTACGGCACTTGCAACACAATAAGGTCATATAAGTGTCGAAGATTAGAGGTGTTACAAGGGAGCAACAAACACTAAAAAGAAGGAGAAGACGATAAGGAAGACAGATGTTTGATCGGAAAGAAGGAGCAAACCACACCAGAGCGCCCTCCAACCACCAATGAATGAGAAGCGAAAACCGTACCTGTAGACCATGAGAGCTCCCCTCCCCCTCTCGCCTCCCT
>NW_004797958.1:135986-143756 GCF_000002075.1 Aplysia californica
ACACACACACACACACACACACACACACACACACACACACACACACACACACACACAATACGTGCATTCACGAACACTCGTAGACTGTTTTGGGACCATAGGTTGGACTGATCTTGAGCAGGTCAAGCAATGAAAGGGTTAATCCTCATCCCTCTTCTCTCTGGTTCTCTCACTTCCACAGATGAAGTTTAAAAACCAGCTTTTAGCACTATGCAAACACACGACACTTAAGTACGGGCCTTTGTATCCCCCCTCCACTTCTCCCCTCACCCCTCCCCCCCCCCTTCCTAACCCAGAATAAAGGATGGAATTGTTCTCTTTCTCCCTCGCCTCCCCTCCCCCTCTCGCCTCCCCTCCTCCTGTATTATATCAAACCCTCTACACTGACCTGGACAAGTTCCAAGGGATCTTCCCCTGCTTGAGCCGGAACTCCTTGACCGTCTCCGTGTGGCTGTACTTCATGTACACACGGTCGTACATCATCTGCCAGTTGCCGCTGTCCTTCTTGTCCACAAGTTTCGCCATCCACTGGTTGTGTTGAATGACAGGGGACTGACTGAAAATAACATCCTTTTTTTTTTAGTAAGAGTGTTTTACGGCACTTGCAACGCAATAAAGTCATATAAGTGCCGAAGAATAGATGTGTTACAATAGAATGGCATACACACAAAAAGAAGGAGAGATAAGAACGATAGATGTTTGATAGCAAAGTAGGAGTAAACCACACCAGAGCACCCGCCAACCATCCACAAAATAACATCCGCAGAGCAACAACAATGAAAAAAAACCTCAAACCAAATAGCATTTGTACAGCGCCTACCCCCTCTCAACAGTATGGTATATCTGCTTTGCAATCTACGTGTTATTACCTCCGAAAACGTTCGGACATTCACAAACATTCTCTGCTTCCCAGAAAGCATGGAAGCATATCAAAACAAAGCAAATCCACTTACATTTTAGGGTGTTTTTGCTCAAAAGTGCTTCAGATGAAATCATGCACAAAAGACAGTCAGTTGTCGAGAGAATACAAAAGAACAGGTGTAACCGGATGGCTGCTGGACTCGTAATTGTAATCACGAGGCCGACGGTTTGGGGGTTCGAGCCTCAACCCGACGTTGTGTCCTTAGAACAGGCACTTTACATGAATCTTCCTCATTAATATTCAAGCAATCTCGACTGATGTCCAACGGAAGAGGTCTCATGCATACAAGAAACTATACTATTTGGTATCCATCTGATAGACTAATAAAAGAGAGTCGAATGAATGCCCGAGACATGGTTTTGATTTGGGCTCACGCTTTTTCGCTAATGTCTTTGTCAGAACTTCCAAAAATGACCTCAGTTGCTTATAGAAATACTTATTTAAAAAGCCATTATATACAGACAAATGCAAGGAGGGAATGGACAGCGGCAGTTCATACAGGTGGTCGTCTTATACAGAAAAATGTCAAATACAGGTAGATGTCCTATACAGGTGGCTGTCTTATACAGGTGGTTGTCTTATACAGGTGGTTGTCTTATACAGAAAAATGTCTAATACAGGTGGCTCTCTTATACAGGTGGATGTCTTATACAGGTGGTTGTCTTATACAGGTGGATGTCTTGTCTTATACAGGTGGTTGTCTTATACAGGTGGTTGTCTTGTCTTATACAGGTGGTTGTCTTATACAGGTGGTTGTCTTATACAGGTGGTTGTCTTATACAGGAGGAGGTCTTAAACAGGTGGCTGTCTGGGGGAGGTTCCATTGTACATTAGACTTAATTTTTTTAATCTCCCTAGCTGCTACTTGTAAAAATTCATATGTGAGGCAGCGTGGTGGAATCAGGCTCTCGTCAATTTTTGGGCATGTAGAGTTATTGGTATCATCTTAAACTTGTTCACTTGTCTTTATTTGGATGAAAATAATATCCATTTATCTTGAATACAAGTCGAGATATTTGCGAATGAAGGAGGTGGGGGTCACCTGTTTTCAGAGGTAAAATAAATTAGAAAATGGCCGCCAAAGATTAGTTATTTCCTTAGCTTAAGAGTCCGTGGTAACGGAAATTTTTATTTTTTGTGACTTTAATCAACGTTTTTCAGAAAAATCCACACAGAAATGAGTTCTTTAATGGACATGAAAGGTGTTGAGCCAAAAAACAAAATTTTTATAAAAATTCACAAACCGGCGGAAAAATGCAAGTTTCTTCACTTTGATTATTTTGACGTGAGCCTGATTCCACCACGCTGCCTCACATATTATTTCTGCATTCTTGTGTTGGTTTTCTCTGTGAATACGCGAAGAGACAACCCTAAAAAAGTCTTACTACGGTGATTAGCGCAAAAAGTACCTGAATCAATTTCATAAAAGCTCCTCCCAGCGACTCGAGGTCAGAACCAGTGTGCCGGTGAGCCGCTGGCAGCAGCTCGGGCACATTCCTTTACAACAACTTTGACGTCAAATTACTTTTCGGCAAGCAATTGCCAAAAACAGGTCTCTTTTACAGGGAGTCCATTCATTAGATGAAGGAACTATCAAAATACAAATGTAGGTTCACTTGTTTCGATTAAATTACCAGTTTAGTGATGCTGTCACTTTTAGATTTCGTACAAAAAAAAAGGGCCACAGTATAGTGGGTTTACCCCCCTCGGAGATAAAGAGTTAAAGCATATTTCAGCTTAAAAATTGAAAAAACGTTTACATATCCCTACTAAGTCAACCCTTATCTGCTAATCTATGGTCAGGAAATAAGACAAAGTTAATATTCGGAAAGGAAAGTCAATTCAAAATATTTTTTAACATTTTTCTCAAAACAGCCCCTATGCTCTATCGGTACTTTTTCAATTGATCCCTTCAAGTTGCTACATGCTACCCCAGAATTACAAAGTTCTGTGTGCTCAGTATTTGACGTTAAACATTAAAAATTTTTTGAGTTTCACAACATATGAACCTTTTTCAAATGCAATTCTTTGAATATCTTGATAACGATTCCGAATAATCTTACAATTTTGATAGAGAAGAGAGAACATTTGATTTCTGACCTCAAGG
Source organism: Aplysia californica (assembly GCF_000002075.1). Taxonomy (NCBI): domain Eukaryota; kingdom Metazoa; phylum Mollusca; class Gastropoda; order Aplysiida; family Aplysiidae; genus Aplysia; species Aplysia californica. Next base: position 139,016 of record NW_004797958.1, read on the forward strand.
TCTTAGTAAGTCAAAACGGCCAAAAATGTCAGATAGAACTTTGTAGTTCTGAGGTAGCAAAGTGTAGATTCCACATGAGAGAACAGCACTGCAGACTTACTTTCCCTCCAGAAACTTCCTCTCTTCCTCCGTGTAAGCGTCTTGCAGGAATTCCTTCAGCGGGCACGTATTGGACATCCATTCGATCAGACCCACTCTGTCAGGGAGAAAATCTCATTAAAATCTCATAATTGTCAGGCATCGTGGTGAAATCAGGTGCTCGTCAAAAACAACAGAATTGAAGACACCAACATTTTCGACCCTATGAGTAATTTTCATCAATTTATTTATTGGGTTTTTTCTTTTTTGGGTTTTTTTTTTGGGGGGGGGTTCAACACCTTTAATATCCATTTAAAAACACATTTCTGTGTATTCATTCAAAAAAATGATCAGCTGCAGGTGCATACCACTGCTACGCATAAATTAGTCATTATAGGAAGCTCCTAACTCGAGGCTTCAAATTCACATTGGCATCGCATCTGCCATATCTACAGGATTATGTCAAACACCCAAAAGTTGAGGAATATCAAGATTAGACAAGACAAGATAAGACAAGGTAAGACAAGACAAGATAAGACAAGACAAGACAAGATAAGACAAGGCAAGAAAAGATGAGATGATACTTTATATCCCAGTGAGAAATTTTTCTTTGCTGTAGAGAAATGGTAAAAACACATGTAGGTGTATATATAGAATCTAAATAAGCAAAATGGAAATGGTGATGTAGATAGAGATAACGATTTGCCTTGGTCGCATACAGTGGCAATGGTGTTACTATGGTCATTATATGCACTCACCCATGCACACAACAAACAAACACATAACATAAATGATTTATTAATCTCACTAAAATTCAAAAGGGAGAGAAGAAAAGTAAAGCTGACAACAATACACGTATCACATCAGGTGCGTCTTTCAAATTTTAACCCACATACAACAAGGATTCAACACAAGCAAAAGGAGCTGTTCAAAAATACACTCACTTGGGAGTCATGGGAATGACCTGATAGGTCTTCAGGTGCAGCTTCCTCTGCCTGCAGTTGGGGTCGGAGGTCATGACCTTGTTCATGATGTAGAAGAGGCTCTCGATCCTGTCGTCCTGCCGCAGGTCCTCTCCGCTCTTCACCAGGTACGGGTAGTCGCGCTCGTCGTTGCCGCGGACTGTGATTCTCTTCGGCTTCCGCAGCGACTTCATCACCAGCACCTGATGACACACACACACACGGCAATTGCTTGCGTATTCTCAACTCATGATGAGTACTCGAATTATTCGGAATCGGGCCACACCGACAAACTCCAGGCCATCCACAAGGAGAGGCAGAGACCAGGGAGAAGTTTTACGATCAGAGTACGACTCGACAGCGGGTCTCGAGCAATGACGATCATGCTTACCGGAAAATCAAAAGATGCGTATTTGATTGTTTTGACACGTATCTCTGCGTATTGCTGACAGTCTTGCGTACTTGAATGTGCAATTGCTTACAGGTTGGCAAGTCTGCTGAACACACACACACACACACACACACACACACACACGAGTCGCTGTCTGACAAAGCTCAAAGTCTCCCAGGTCAACAGGGCTGCCCACCAATCAGCATATCGCGACTTCGGTGCTTTCTAATCGCATCTCCATTCGTTTTTAACATTGAAAATGTGACTTCTTCCTAAGCTCACTCTTTGTTATGAAATGTTTTCATTGTTATTAAAAATGGAGATAGGACAAGAAAGCAATGAGGCCACGATATGTTTCAGTAATAAACAAATAAAAAATTGGTAATCAGGCAAAAAAAAAATAATCGTAATATGGCCATTGATCGTCTTCTTCCCTGGTGTGTCAAGAACAGGTGTTGTAGCTGAATATAAATGTAACGTTAACAAAGGCGTGATGAAAAAAAAAAAGAAGAGACGTCTTTTGGCAAGGCTCGCCATGGTCAAGTTGAGAAAAAAAGGGAAAAAAAGGGGGTGGGGTGGGGTGGGGTGGGGCTATAATTACTGCTTGCAAAAACAAAAGAAACCTTTGGGACTACAGAATGTCACAAGCCTTTGAGGACCTGCTTGTGCATCACAACACACCATGCCATGCACCCAGTGTAGCTAATTGTATCAAATGTGAGGCAGCGTGGTGGAATCAGGCTCTCGTCAAAATAGTCAAAGTGAAGAAACTTGCATTTTTCCGCAGGTTTGTGAATTTTTATCAAAGTTTTGTTTTTTGGCTCAACACCTTTCATGCCCATTAAAGAACTCATTTCTGTGTGGATTTTTCGTAAAACGCTGATTAAAGGCACAAAAAAATGTTAATTTTCAGTTACCATGGACTCTGAAGCTAAGGAAATAACTAATCTTTGGCGGCCATTTTCTCACTTATTTTACCTCTGAAAACAGGTAATCCCCACCTCCTTCATTCGCAAATATCTCGACTTGTATTCAAGATAAATGGATATTTTTTTCACCCAAATAAAGACAACTGAACAAGCTTTAAGATGACACCAATAACTCTACATGCCCAAATAATGACGAGAGCCTGATTCCACCACGTTGCCTCACAAATTGTAAACAATGATCCATATTTCAAAATGTTAATGGCCGAAAACACAGCACGACTCACCCTTTCGTCAAATCCAGAAACCCGGACGTGATACTCGGGCAGAGGCTTGTCTAGGCCCCGGTACTGACCTAAGGAAATGAAACGAATAAGTTATAAAACACTTTCAGGATTACCTTTTTACGGCATGATATAGCGTGGCATGGTGTGATTTAGAGCAGTGCAGTGCGAAGTGGTGTGGAGTGGCGTAGTATGGTGTGGTGTGCTGTCCTGTGCTGTGCAGTGGTGTGGTGTGATCTAGACTGGTATCGTATGGTGTGGTATGGTGAGGTATGGTGTGGTGTGGTGTGGTGTGGTGTGGTGTGGTGCGGTGTGGTGTGGTGTGGCATGGTGTTGTGCAGTGTGGTGCGGTATGACGTGGTGTGGTGTCATGTGGTGTGGTGTGGTGCGGTCTGGTATCGTTTGGTGTGGTGTGGTGTGATATGTGGTGTGGTGTGGTGTGGTGTGGTGTGGTGGGGTGTTGTGTGGTATGGTGTGGTGTGGAGTGATGTGGTTCGGTGCGGCGTGGCTTTAATTCTTTTCTGTCATAATTCCTTCCCCTGATTATCAAAATTTCTTTTCAACACTACTCAAATTTTTAGGGGAGACATTTTCTAAAGACACAAATCGCACATTTACACTTTTGATATCAATTTGAAGAAAATCAAATGTAGAGTGCATTCATAATATTGTTTTAGGTATTTGTCTCAGTATCTGTGATTTGGGGTGTGAGAAAGTGAAAGACTTGATTTTTAAATGTATACATTTAGTTAGCGCTCACTCGAAACAACTCATTGTCACTGTTGTCACTATAAAAACCATCAGACCTATCTTTTTTTTCGTAGAAAAAAATGAATAAAGAAATCTCCCCACTCAGTTCTAGTTTTAGTAAGAATTTTACGTCACTTGCAACACAATAAGGTCATGTATGTAGTATAGGGTTTTACGGCGCTCGCAACTGCTAAGGTCATATGAGCGCCAATAAGGTCATATAAGTGCAGAAGAACAGAAATGTTACTAGAAAGTAACAAACACAAAATAGAAGGAGGGGGAATAAAAAAGGAAAGTTTTTTGACAGGAAAGAAGGAGCAAACCACACCAGAGCACCCACTAGCCACCCACCTTTCCACTAAGGAACTGAACTCACGCTTTCTGTGTGCTATAATAAAAAGGCCTAGTCACTACCCCGCAGAGGTCAGTGAAGCACAGAGTCTACATAACAAGAGGGTCCACTCATCTCTTTGAGCCAACTAAAAAAGTGTCCTCAAAATTCGGTGGTACCGTCTTCGCAAAAGTGCACTCTTTGCGAACAGAGTTACCCTACTTGTGTTAAAAAAATCAAAGTGAAACTAACAAGTTTTTGAATAAATAAGAATTCAAATTTCAAAAGAAATATTTCTTTTAATGGTTACGCTGACAAAAAACCTCTTCCGGAGGAAGAGGTGACTGTTTTCTTCCTTTAATTTGACTTTAGAATGAAAGGCGAGAGGTCATTAAAATAAATAAAAACCCCTAAAACTCTGCACTGAACGAACCCGAACAGCTGATGAACAACAGTTGATCTGCGCACGCAAGGAGGTGCTATTCCTATTCTTCTTCTGGAGAAACGAAAGAGAGCTTCAAAACAGACTGCAGCACCATCAGAAGCAAAGAGCGGACTTCCGGCGGACACTTTTTTGGCTGAGCGGACCATCTTGTTATGTACTATCTTTCGGTGAAGTAAACGTGAGTAAATCGTCGCGACTCGGACAAACAACAACAAGAGGGCGTCTATGACCACCTGGTATTTCCAGCTCCCTGCCGTTGTGGCTGGGGTTGAACTCGGCCATCCAGGGGCAGTAATCCTTCAGGTTGGCGGCTGCTGGCTGTCTCTTGTTTTTGTGCTTGTTGATGACCTCGTTGATCTTCCTCACCATACTCTGAAACTCCTGCACCGCAAAACAACAGACGAACCAAGTTGTTTTAGTTTTAGTAACAGTTTTATGGCACTTGCAACACAATAAAGTCATATAAGTGCCCAAGATTAGAAATGTTACAAGAGAGTAACAAACATAAAAAAGAAGGAGGGGAGACAGAGACGATAGATTTTTAGTAGGAGAAAAGGAGCAAACCACACCAGAG
>NW_004797958.1:143990-152235 GCF_000002075.1 Aplysia californica
ATAAGGTCATATGAGCGCGTGGGACACATTATACATTTTCAGTTGGTAGGAAATTTTGAATTTTGCCGGGGAGCCGTTGCTATCCGGACTCGAACCCAGGACCTATTTATTGAATGAGAGGCGAACACCTAAATCTCTAGACCACGTGAGCCCCCTGAAAATGTATTTGCAAGATGCTGTTGTGCTTTGCAACAAAGAGCAAGAACATTTTTTGTTTACGTCAAAACGCAGACAGGCGCACCAGAAGCTTGAAATAAAATATTGTTCTACAAAAATCACTTACTCGTACTTAAAACAAAAGTTCTTCTAGGTTTCCAAAATGCATGAAAGAAAAGGAGCACGATTTTTCAACAAAAATATTTTTTCTCAGCATTTAATTATAATTTTTTTTTACAGTAAGAGAGTATAACAGCACTTGCAACACAATTAGGTCACAAAAGAGTCGAAAATTAAGGTATTACAAGGGAGAACCAAGTACACAAAAGAAGGAAGGAAAGATACGGATGATAAGTGTTTAGTAGGAAAGAAGGAGCAAACCATACAAGAGCACCCACCAACCACCCACTACCAGTAGGGTAAGATTTATTAAGTTCACAAAATTGACCAATAAGGACAAGCGGGCTAACCCAGATTTCCGGGGTTTCCAGAAATCTTGACCCACACCAAAAGTGGGCATTGCCCTACTTATAGGAGAAGTTTGGTTTCATTGGTGAGTATATTTGTTTGCTTACAGAGAAAACTCTCCTTGTCTTTTAAAGAAACTGAACAAGGACCCAAAAACTTTACCTTCGATTTTCTCAAAACAGCATTTTTCAGGATAGCCCCCTTGTGCTCGAAAGCGACCAATTGAAGCATCCAATAGAAACAGGAGAAATGAACACTAGGTTGAAAAGTGAGGTGAGAGAAAATGAATCAACCACAAACCTTCACATTCATGGACGTCAGTTTGTCTCCGTTTTTCCCAAAGGCTTTGTCAAACTCAGCTTTGCAACTCTGCAGTAAACAAAACAATGATGTATCAATACTAAGTTTATATTTGTACTGACTTAATTAAGATCATTCTTATTCAGGAGGCCAGCTGTAAGATGCTCCAACATGACGCTGAAAGAATTTTTTTCTGTAAGTGTTTTACGGCGCTAAGATCATCAAACAATAACACCCTACTTGTGACACCTGTAAAATCATACAAATGATGACAAATGCAGTTTTTGGGACACCTGAATATGATAGACATAAGGGTCTTGAACATCTAGCTCTCACAGGCAAAATTGAGGGCAAGCGAAGCAGGGGTAGGCCCAGAACAACATACTTAGGGAACCTAAACAAATGGGTAACAGGGAAAGATCAGGGAAACGTAGCTTTTTTTGAGAGCATCCGAGCAAAGGAATGAATGGAGAACCGTGATCGTCGATGTCTGTCGCAGATCTGGCACTGTAAGATGATGAATGTCGAACTGAAGCCAGCAAAACTGACATTGTCGTCTGCACAGTCCAAATCACTCCCACACACACCTTCCATTCTACCAGCAGGTCGGCCTGTTTGAGTGAATCCGGCGAGTCTAACTGCAGGTGTGTAGCGGGCTTAAAAGAGATATTTCATTCCCTTTACCTCTCCCCCCCTCCCCACACTCTCTCTCTCTCCCTTTCTCCCACTCTCTCTCTCTCTATCTTTCTCCCGCTCTCTCTCTCTCCCTGTCTCTCTCTCGCTATTTCTCTCACACACGCACAGACAAACACATGCATTCACACACACCCACACCCACCCACCCATCCCACACACACACACACACATGCACCCACTAAACCAAAAATCCTCACCGTGGCAAAACCTCTGCGGACCTCCCCCATGGGTACAGAAGTGACGGTGGAACTGACGCTAGCCTGCGAGCCTCCGCTGTCCTGTCTGCCTGAGGCAGGCTGCTCCAGGAGGCTCTGGTACAATTCCAAGTACACCTTCTTGATCTCCCCCTTGTCTCTCTTCTGGGCGTTCAGCAGTTTCCTCATCTCTTTGCCCCAGTCCTGGACGGTGAGGTGGGATAATAATAGATAGCATTAACTCACTTGAGCCTGATCTATTTTTCACCCAACAACCATTGCAGCCCGACAGTTTTGGGGCATACTGAACTGTTCACCATAAAAAGACTGTGAAGCTATCATAATCTTTTAAATACAATAAAAGAAAGAAAGAAATGCTCTCACAGAAAAAGAAAACTGCATCCGATTTGTCCAAACCATTTTTTTTATTCTATCAGTATTTTGAAATGGCAATGTCAGGGATTACACAATATTTTCTTTGCGCCCAATTTATAATAAAATCATCTATCGCTACATATGCGGTGCATTGTGGTGAAATCAGGCGCTCGTCAAAATAACAAAATCAAAGAAATTGGCATTTTTCTGGTTGTTGGGCAATTTTGTTAAAATTTTCTTTTTTTGGCTCAACACCTTTCATAAGTCCATTTAAAAAACACATTTGTGTGTGGATGTTACAGAAAAATAGCGATTAAAGGCACAAAAAATCAAAATTTTCCGTTTCTGAGGACTCTCAAACCATTGAAGTCACATAACTTTGGCAGCAATTTTCTCACTGATTTTACCTCTGAAATCCGGCGACCCCCACCTCCTTCAATCACAAATATCTCGACTTCTATTCAAATAGAAGGATATTTTTTTTAACCAAAGGCAAGGCAAAAAATCACCAAAATATTCGAGGCAAACCTCACACCGAGAAAATTGTCTTTTTTATAGGTGCTAACACACACTAACATACTGACGAAATCTTTCACTGTCAATGGCCAGGGACCCATTCCTACCTGGGTGAAGTGAGGAATATTCAAGTCAAGTGCCTTTCCCAAGGACACAATGTCCAAACTTGGAACCTCACAGTACAGTACTTACGTAAGTATACAATAATCCGTCACGCCATTGTAAACCAAATTTTCCCACTATCAAGGAAACTGGACACAGAGTATTGCTCACCTTGAACACAATGTCTGGCTCTTCAAACTGTTCCAGCGCGCTGATGAACAGATTGACCAACGGGATGTTCACAAGTTCAGCCAGCCTGTGAACGGGACAAGGCAGGTTTAGGTAATTGTATCAGACTGAAAAATCGAGGCATGCGAAAAGAGAAGTCTCCGCAAAATCTTCAACGTCACCAGAAGAGACCGCAAAAGAAACAAAACGCAAAGAAAGATGAGCATATCGCCACATTGTAAGACCATTTCATTTATGCTTTTTTGAGCAAATACGAGCAAAAAGCATAACGCCACATTATAAGACCATTTCATTAATGCTTGTTTGAGCAAATATGAGCATATCGCCACATTATAAGACCATTTCATTAATGCTTGTTTGAGCAAATATGAGCATATCGCCACATTATAAGACCATTTCATTAATGCTTGCTAGAAATAACAGTTGTTCAGAGTAGGGTAGGAAGAAGGTGAGAAGGCAAGAAAGCCTTTAAGTTTCTAGTAAGACCACCCCTCTTCCTTTTTTGCAAAGCAACTAGAAAATAGATCAACACAGCACAGCTCAATCCATTAGTCTTGTTTCTTCCTTCCTTCCCAACCTTCCTTTCCTTCCTTCCCAACCTTCCTTCCCAACCTTCCTTCCCAACCTTCCTTTCCTTCCTTCTCAACCTTCCTTTCCTTCCTTCTCAACCTTCCTTTCCTTCCTTCTCAACCTTCCTTTCCTTCCTTCTCAACCTTCCTTTCCTTCCTTCTCAACCTTCCTTTCCTTCCTTTCCTTACTTCTAAGCCTTCTCTTCTTTCCTTCTCAGATTTCTCTTCTCTCCCTCTTCGTCTTCTCTACTTTCACAATTTGAATTAGAAATCAAAAGGCAGTTTTACTTTTCAACTTTCTCCAGTCTCTTCTTCTCTTGAGGCGTAGAACCAAACTTGAAACCTTCAAAACTCATTCGGAACGCATACACCAACGCCTGAAAAAAAAAAAAAAAAAGACCAGAGACTTGAAAGAGTTTTAGTTAGAGTTTTAGTAAGAGTTTTAGTAAGAGTTTTAGTAAGAGTTTTAGTAAGAGTTTTAGTAAGAGTTTTAGTAAGAGTTTTAGTAAGAGTTTTAGTAAGAGTTTTACGGCACTAGCAACACAATAAGGTCATACAAGTGCCGAGGATTAGAGGCGTTACGAGAGAGTAACAAACACAAAAAGAAGTGGGTTTTCCCACAATGCCAGAGCCCTCTTTTGGTACGAAACTTGAAAGTGACATACACATCCCTAAATTGATCAATACATCAAGAGAGATAAACCTACTTGCATGGTTCTTCATCTAACAAAAACAAAATCCTCCTAGTAAGACAGACCTGTTTCTGGCAACTGTCAAAAAATTGATAGAATGTCAGCATCGTATAAGAATCAGGGTGTCCAGCAATATTTGCTGAAAAAATTTACTACCTGGAAAAAAAATGTACTACCCAGCAAATCAAGCCCCACACCAGCTCGAAAAAGGGAGTTCATTTGCGCCATCACTAACATAATATATGGAACAAAAACAACATGCAACAACGTCCAGTCAACAAAATGGAGGATAGGGTTCAATGAAGTCTTGCTGGCTTCATCACTTCGCCCGTAGGTTAATTTACGACTGTTTACCAAATGTTTACTACCATCACAGCATATTTACTACCATTTATAACCTTTACGACCAGGGCGTCGAATTTACGACAGAGCAATTATGAGCGTCAGCCGCTGGGAACAACTTGCTGGAGATAAGGAGTCAAACATTGTTGGAAAATCAAGGGGGTACGTTACATGATGGTCTTTTGATGAAATCCAAAAAGAAAGAAAATAATCACATTCGACTAAAACGCAGAGACCCGACCCACCTGTGGATACTCAGCGGCTATTTTTGTCAGAACAGGCTCTACGATGTCTGCTTCCGGTTTGTCCAGGAGAGCGGTCATCTGACTGACCCACATGATGAACATCCAGCTGGGGACCTCCGTCACCTGAACACACCCAAACATTTCGCTACCTTAGAATTACAAAAAGTTTTTTCTCACATTTTTGGCCGTTTTGATTAACTAAGACCATGAGGTCAGAAACCAAAAGTTTTGTCTACTCTTTCAAAATCGTAAGCTTATTTGGAGTCATTTATAGATATTCAAAGAATTGAATTTAAAAAAGCTTGACATGTGTGAAACAAAATTTTCTATGTCAAATTGTGAGGCAGCTTTGTGAAATCAGGCGCTCGTCAAAATAACCAAATTGGAGAAACAGGCATTTTTCCGCCAGTTCATAATAAAATGATAAAAGACATGTTAAGCTTTAAGAAAACAGTATTAGTCGTAAATGTAGGCTACATATTTGACACCTGTGTTTATTTTCAGCTGATATCTCCATTTGCTCATTGTGAGAATTAGCTCATTTTGTCAGCATGCTTCACACGTCCTTCTGTCCAGATCTAATTGTATTTTGTTTGACTTAGTAAGTTTTACCAAAGATCGTACATAACACGACAGTTCACTCGGCCAAAAAAGTGTCCGTGTAAGTCCGCGTATTGGTTCAGATGTCGCTGCAGTCTTTGTTTTAAAGCTCTCTTTCGTTTCTCCAGAAGAAGAATAGGAATAGCACCCCCTTGCACATCAGGCGTTCCAGTTCGCTCAGTGCGGAGTTTTGGGCTTATTATATTTTAATGACCTCTCGCCTCTCGTTCTAAAGCCAAATTAAACGGAAAAAAACAGTCGCCCCTTCCATCTGAAGAGGATTTTGGTAATCATTTAAAAAGGCGTTATTCTGAAATTTTAATTATAATTTATACAAAAACTTGTTAGTTTCACTTTCATTTTTTTCCACACAAGTAGGGTAACTCTGTTCACAAAGCGAGACCTTTTTCGAAGAGGGCGCCACTGGATTTTGAGGACACTTTTTTAATTGGTTCAAAGAGAGAAGTGAACCATCTTGTTATGCAGAATCTTTGGTTTTACATAACTTGCAACACAAACAGGTCATAGAGGCGCTGAATATTAGTGATGTTACTAGGGAGTAACCTACAACGAAAAGGAAAGGAAGAAGATCTGTTTGAAAGGAAAGAAGAAGCAAACCTTACTTTACTTAGCATAGCACCCACACCCACCAACCACCCATGTTTCATTCTCTGGTGTCATGGTTGATTTTATTAATATCCTTCGGCCCACATGTCATCAGATTTCACGCAAATCTTCCAAACGGTGTAGCTAAATTCCAGCCATCATGTCATGACACAAATGACGTACATCCCAACCACCACTAGACGTGGCCACATCTCCTACATTCCCCCCCCCACACACCTTCTTGTTAAAAACGTCCACCACATCAGGATAGAGCTCCGGTAACTGAAGCAGTCTGGGAAATCTTTCTCGAGCCTCCAGTTGTCCCCCCTTGATGGCTCTCAGCAGACACAGAACCACGGTCCGCGGGAACTGCGAGGTGTCACAGCGCGCTGGAAGCTCATCTGAGGGAGACAAGTTTTAGTGTTAGTCAGAGTTTTACGGCACTTGCAACACAAAAAGGTCATATAAGTGCCGAAGATTAGAGGTGTTACAAGAGAGTAACAAACACAAAATAGAACGAGTTGAGAGAAGGACGACAGATGTTTGATAGGAAAGAAGGAGCAAACCACACCAGAGCACCCGCCAACCCACGTACAAAACAAAATCAAAATAATCAAAAACCCTACAAAATTAGAACACAAACAGAGAACATCTCTTACCCCCCAGAGCAGTGCTACTGACTGAAGTTGTCTTTAGGCCATTCCCAAAAGGGGTACATTAACATGTTCTTATGCACAGTAGAATTGTAAATGGGCTGATTCATTAATGTAATGCTCATAACTTGTGCCTGAACTGCTAGAAGGAACTGCAGCTTTTTCTTTTCTAATCCTTACTATCCTCATTTTCCCTCTACTTCTTTTGTATGTTTGTCACACTCTTGTGACCCGCTATTTCCGGGGTGCCTTGATAGTCGAAGCAGACCTTGTGCTGTTGAAGCTAGAGAGGTGAGCAGAGTCAGCCTGATTCCCTGTTAGGACTTCTCTTTTGACACCCACCCCTCAGCGCTCATATGACCTTATGCAGTTGTAAGCGCCGTAAAACCTCTACTAAAACTAAAACTAAAAGCGCTGTACCATCTTCCAGCAGACGCAGGTACTTGTCGCAGAATTTGGCCAGTTCCAGGTTGGCCTCCTCGCAGGTCATGGCAGTTTGCCGCACCTCGGCACCGCCTGACCTTGACCCCTCCTCACTGACGGCAGCCTTCAAAGAGTGGAAACCTTTGCTGATCAGGCCGTTCACCAGCTGCGAGAAGAGAATTTGTGCGGCATCGTGGTGAAATCAGTCGCTCTTCAAAATTATGAAATTAAAGAAACCAACATATTTCCATCTCTTGAGTAGTTTTTAAATATTGGGGGTGGGGGGGGGTGTAAGTCCACAAAGAGCAATACACTAGAAAATAAAGAACACGTCATTTTCCAACACAAAAACAGTCTCCTGTATACAGACCCTCAAAAACATATTAAATATGTTTTTATTATACTGTCATACTGGTTGGCAGCTATGCTTAAGTGACAGGTGAAAGGACGACTGCACCCAAAAATAACTTACAAATTTATTTTTTTTAAAAGAGAAGGACAAATGTCCCACACAGTGTAAATCATCAGCGAGGCGGGCTGACAAAATGAGTTACTTCTCACAATCCATGAACGGAGATATCCGCCAAAGGTTAACACAGGTCACATAGATGGTAGATTTTCAACCAAAGCCCCTTCAAGTCTGTAACACTACCATGTCTTTTACCATTTCATGCAAGTAAATTGAACAAACTCCAGATACGAATTTCACAAAGCTATTTCCATAGGGCAAAAATTGGAGAAGTAATTCATTTTGTTAGCCTGTCTCGCATCTATACTCTGTATTCCGGGGTTGGGGGGGGATGTTCCAAGGATAGGGGTGGGGGGACCTACCTGTTCATACGTCCCAGCTCCGGCATTAGCTTGAGCCGCCAGTTTGGTTCGCGTGTTCTCGCTGAGGCCCTCAGTCGACTGCAGAGCCAGGAGCCCCCCCAACAGCAGGTCCACCCCTCGGCCGCCCAGCGTGCTGTGTCTCAGCCCCATGTCCGGCCGCTCGTACAGTGCAGGGCTGCCCTTCATCTTGTCTTTGGTTGATGGGATGGAACAATCCAGAGAAATCACAGAAAACTTATAACATATCCAGAGAGTATATAATATGTACGCATGTATATATATATATAT
>NW_004797958.1:154555-160558 GCF_000002075.1 Aplysia californica
AGCAAGAACAACAGACACCATTGCTGCAACGCAAGACAGAGTGAAGTGGAGGTCCATGATCGCCCACGCCAGTCGGCAAGGCACCGGATGTTGATGATGAAACAGGTAGGCGAAGAGGAAACACCAGGATGATGTGGGATTCCATACAAACATCTTTTTCGACAAGGTTTTACGTAAAATGTTATTTCCTGATAAAATAATTCTACTTGAGGGTTTTGAAAATCATTGTGCTATAAGAAGGAAAAAATTTGAGATCAAAACATTCGAAAATTGACCTAATTTTTTTTTTTCCTTTTGAACGATAGATCATTCATTATATCAACAGCATCTAGAAGAGTTATTCAAATGGGCAATAACACTCATAATGACTAATCAACATGAGGGGGGGGGGGTATTCATGTGTTCGCAACACCCAGTCATAGATAGCTTTAGTGTGCTATAAAAAATGGGGCATGATTTTCATTGTGGATTCAACACACCCTCATGGTAATTACAGCGAAAAACATGCACGTCTCCCTGACCTCATGCGGCACACGTGCTGACCACAGACTGACCCTGCGCCCCACGGAGAACGCTGGCCACATGGAAAAGTGGGTCATCGGTGGATTAAGAGTCACTTCCATTGAAGCCCCTTGAATTTATTTTAAAATGATAACATGCTCCATACACAGCCTTGTATCTTGCCATCAGATATATTGTACCTAGGCGAGAGAGTGAGCCTGATGTTTGCGCTGCGCTTTCTCACTTTAAATAAACCTTTGTGCACATTGAACAAGTGGAACTGGAGCCTTTAAATGTTCGAAATATGGCAAACTTATCTCCGCCAAAATTGATCTCATCGGCCACGCTAGAAGTCCCAAGTCATCTTGACCTTGAGCACTTCAAATTCTTTTATTTCGTTGGAGAAATATACTCTTCGGCAGATGTATTGGTCATCGTTAGACTTTGACGGACGAGCTATTATTATTAATATTATTATTATTATTATTATTATTATTATTAAATAGCCAACAGACGTAGGTGGTTGGCCAGTGCTCTCGGGTGGTTTGCTCCTTCTTTCCTTTTAAAAATCTGTTGTCCTTATCTGTCCTCCTTTTTTTTTTTTGTATGTTACTCTCTTGTAACACATAATCTATTCTTCGGCACTTATACGACCTTGTTGTGTTGCAAGTGCCGTAAAACACTTACTAAAACTAATAGCCAACAAACAGACTGTCTTTCTCCTGGCACACACACACAAATGGTCGCTTTTAAGGACAAGCGGGCTAACCCAGATTTCGGATGTTTCCAGAAATCTTGACCTACACCAAAAGTGGGTATCGCCCTACCTTTAGGAGAAGTTCGGTTTCATAGGTGTGTATATTTGTTTGGTTACCGAGAAAACTCTCCTTGTCTCTTAAAGAAAATGAACAAGGGGTAAAAACTTTACCTTCGATTTTTTCAAAACAGCATTTTTCGGGATAGCCCCCTTGTGCTTAAAAGCAACCAAATAATAGCAGCACGCTCCATACACCGCCAACAAACAGACTGAATAGACCCAACAAAACCTGTTGACAATGACGTCGTCCCAGATGGTCGCAGGGTCCAGGAGGCTGTGGGGCCAGCGGTGCTGCCACTTGTCCACCAGCACCCTCACACCGCTCGGAGAGACTCCCCCACCACCTGCAGGAAAGGAAAAGTTCCTCGTGAGTTGTGATGCATTGTTAATTTTTCATCTCCGTGGGGGGTAAACCCACTACGTCAAGGCTGTTTTTTGGTTTTTTTTCTAAATCTAAAAATGACGAAAACATCACTAAATTGGTCATTAAATCAAAACAAGAGAACCTATTTTGATAGTTCTTCATCTAATGAATGAACTCCAGATAAAAGAGACTTGTTTTCGGCAATTGTCGAAAAGTAATTTGATGTCGAAGTCGTCGTAAAGTAATGCGCCCGAGCCGCTCACCCGCACAGTGGTACCAACCGCGAGCCGCTGGGAGCGGCTTGCCGGAGATAAAGAGTTAAGAGAGAGCAACTGTGTGTGGTTGTTGTTGTTAGCGATCCAGATTGTGTGTGGTTGTGATCGTTGTATTATGCGATTTATGTCCTTTATATCTGTGTGTATCATGTGACCATCAAGATGTGTCAATCACGGCATTTCAGAATAAACTTTCGAGTGAGTAAGTCGCACGTGTTATGTTGCAGTCACTATATGAGTAAACAACACCTGGGGTTATTTAGGGTTGTTTTTTTTTAACTCTTTGACTACCATGGGCCGATCTATCGGCTCCATAACCTCCTAGTTCGTGGCCAAAAGCCGAATTATCGGCTCGCGCTTTTCTTTCCCTTTCCCTTCCACAATTTGACTCAACCTTTTCGTTTCATGTTTTTAACTACTGTGCTTACCATACATCAGTCAACCAGTGAAGTAATTTAGCGCCTTTTGTGTTTTATTCTGCTGTTTTTTTGGCATTTTTTCTTGTTTTTTTTACCCGCCCTATGTTGCTCGAATTAATTTACACGCATAGCAACGGAAAAATGGCTGATAACCCATCAGGTTCCCCCCGTCACAACTTTTTTCTGCTTCAAAAGCCCAGGAAAAGTTTGATGGGGAACTGTCAGTACTTTCCGATAGTGATGTAGGAGGTGATGAAGTTAGACCTGAGTCGGACAGCAGCGACAGCGATGAGATTGAAGATTCGCAAAGAGGGGCATGTGTGCAGCGTTTTTTTCTCTTTTTTTCATTGTGAGTGATTTCATCAAAAGTGCAACAACTTTGTATATACTTGACCATTGTGCATGAAACTTGGCCCAGTTAGAGACAATTGGATATACTTCAGTATGACTAAGTTATGAAGTGATTGGATTTAGCAGCTATACACTGTGAGAAATGTAAGTTGGAAATATTTTGTGTATTTTTAATATTTTTTTCACCTTGTGTTCACTTACCTCCCATGTTTGTTTGGATTTATGATTTTTTTCAATTTTTTTATTAGATTAAAAATATTCTACATTCAATTACCTTCATTTTGGTATTTAACATGTCTGACTTCCCGATGGAATTATGCCCATCAGACACAAAAGAAGAACAGGGGTACTTCTGAAATTCTAAGACTAAGAAATGCCTTGGTCACAGCGCGGAAAACGCATTGGTAGTCAAAGAGTTAAGTAAGCGTTTTACAGTACCTCCAGGAATAAATAGTAAATAAAGAGAGATACCTCCAGGAATAAATAGTAAATAAAGAGAGATACCTCCAGGAATAAATAGTAAATAAAGAGAGAGATACCTCCAGGAATAAATAGTAAATAAAGAGAGATACCTCCAGGAATAAATAGTAAATAAAGAGAGAGATACCTCCAGGAATAAATAGTAAATAAAGAGAGAGATACCTCCAGGAATAAATAGTAAATAAAAAGAGAGATACCTCCAGGAATAAATAGTAAATAAAGAGAGAGATACCTCCAGGAAGAAATAGTAAATAAAGAGCGGCCACAAGGAATAAATAGTAAATAAAGAGAGAGATACCTCCAGTAATAAATAGTAAATAAAGACAGGTCCCCAGAAATAAATGGTATATAACAGGTGCTGACAGAAATAAATGGAAGGCCCTCCAGGAATAAATGGTAAATAAAGAGAGGCCTCAAGGAATAAAGCTCACCGTCTATGCCCACCAAGTCGAGGAACTCCTGTAGCTCCACCAGGCCCTGAAGTCTGCGCAGGATGTCTGTCTGTCCAGAGACCATTAGTGAGGTGGTGCTGCTCCAATCCTGGGGGGGGGGGGGGGAGGAGACAATATAATGTTGGAGAAACTAGAGAGATTGGGGGAAGGAGGCTGTGGGGGGTGGGAGGGGAGAGGGAGAGAGAGAGAGAGAGAGAGAGAGAGAGAGAAAGAGAGAGAGAGAGCGAAAGAAAAAAGAAGCTTGAGTGTCATTAGAAACTGAAATTAACATTTTTCAGTGCCTTTAATCAACTTTTTACTTTTAAAAAAAGCTATCAGTGCTTGTGAAGATAGATTCCGCCATACTGCCAACGCATAATACTAAAAAGAAGGTGAAGGACGGCGTCTGTCCAGCCAAATGGACACGAGAGCCGTACTTGCAAGAATCTCTGGAAGGCCAGGGAAGTGAAGTGGCGCGCTCGGTCAAAGTCTTCCTGCCACAGGTACAGGAGGGCCAGCTCCTCGCAGTAGCGGCTCTGTAACGATTGTAGAGATACGGTGAGATGAGATGAGATGAGATAGGATGAGATGAGATGAAATAGGATGAGATGAGATGAGATAGGATGAGATGTGATGAGATAAGATGCGATGAGATGAGATGGGATGAAAAAAGATGAGATGAGATGAGATAGGATGAGATGAGATAAGATGAGATAAGATGAGATTAGATGAGATGAGATGAGATGAGATATGATAAGATGAGATGAGATGAGATACAATATATGATTTATTGAAAGATAAGATACAAGATATGATTTTTTTTTTTTAAGACACGATCAAAATAAGATACAACAAGATAAGAAAAGACATGACAACACAGATACGATGAAATACAAGATATGATAAGAAAAGATAAGATACGACAGGATAAGATTAGAAAAGAGCAGATTAAAGAAGACAAGATAGGGAAAGATTAGACAAGATAAGACAAGACAGATGAGACAAGACAAGACAGACAGATAAGATAAGATTATATATAGGGGAAGATTAGACAAGACAACACAAGACAAGACAGTTGAGATAAAACAAGACAGGTCAGAAAAGATTATATATAGGTGAAGTTTAGACAAGACAAGACCGTTGAGATAAGATAAGACAGAAAAGATAGACAAGAAAAGATAAGATATTGATTTAGCAAATTTAAAAAGTTGATGCCAAAAATGAAAAAAGGTGTTTTGTCAGCATGTGGCAGAGTATTAATATACATTTTCTATTTGTATGTATACATTCACTACCTGTAGGTATACATTTTTTAATTGTACGTATACATTTTTTACCTGTACAAATACATTTTCTACCATTCGCTACCTGTAAGTATACATTCACTACCTGCATGTATAAATTCACTACCTGTAGGTATACATTTTCTACCTGTACATATACATTTTCTACCTGTAGGCATACATTTTCTACCATTCACTACCTGTAACTATACATTCACTACCTGTAAGTATATATACATTTTCTAACATTCACCACCTGTATGTACATACACATTTTCTACCTGTACGTATACATTTTCTACCTGCATGTATACATTCACTACTTGCATGTATACATTCATTACCTGTAGGTATACATTCACTACCCGTAGGTATACATTCACTACCTGTAGGTATACATTCCTACCTGTACATATACATTCACTACCTGTATGTATACATTCACTACCTGTAGGTATACATTCACTACCTGTAGGTATACATTCACTACCTTTCACTACCTGTAAGTATATATACATTTTCTACCATTCGCTACCTGTATGTACATACAAATTTACTACCTGCATGTATACATTTCCTACCCGCATGTATACATTCACTACCTGAAGGTATACATTCACTACCTGTATGTACTGCTTCTTCCCCTCGTCTGAGAGGGCTCTGTCCATGAAGGTGAGCAGAGGCTGCTGGTTCCCTTCTCCCGCCAAGACCAGCTTCAGCTTACTGCGCACCATGTAAGGCAGGTAGTGCTCCTGTAGGGGAGGAGTTCGAGTCTCAGCGTGAGTAAAGACAAGCGCGTCGACGAAATAACGGTGATGAGAAAAAAGTAAGTTTGTTTTAGTGTAGTTTGAGTAGAGGTTTTTCTGCGCTTGCAACTGCATAAGGTCATATGAGCGCTAAGGGGTGGGTGTCAACAGAGAAGTCTTTACAGGGAATCAGACTTATTCTGCTCACCTTTCTAGCTTCAACAGCGCAAGGTCTGCTTCGATTATCACAAGGCACCCAGGAAATAGCAGGTTACAAGAGAGTGACAAACATACAAAAGAAGTAGAGGAAAAATGACAATAGTAAGGATTAGGAAA
>NW_004797958.1:162650-169555 GCF_000002075.1 Aplysia californica
AATAAAACATCCCAGCAGAAAGGTAGAGAGGGATATGACATCCCGACAGAAAGGCAGAGAGGGAAATGACATCCCGACAGAAAGGCAGAGAGGGAAATGACATCCCAGAGGAAAGGAAGAGAGGAATAAAACATCCCAGCAGAAAGGTAGAAATACTCAATTTTAAAAAAAAATTTCTTCACTTAAAAATCAAATTCGTGCCTCCTGCATGCCACAGTGAAGCACTTAACTGCTACACCACAGAAACCAGTCCTACAAGAACAACAATTTATCGCCTCTGTAATTAAATGGTATACTTAAGTCAACCTCACCCTCAGAAGTCTACGAGCTTTTCACTATCATTATCTGAAAGGTGGGTTACCAAAACCAAACTGCAAATAACCAGCTCCGGTCAAATTCTCTTACCTCCATGCGGTTGTCGTCCCAGAAATCGACCTCCGCTTCTAGCGGGTCCCCATCCTCCCATGACTCACACGTCATTGCCTGCGTAAGAACAGACCAAAAAAAAAATCAGTAATAATACATAAATACAGAATAAAAGGGATGAGTCGAACACAGAAGACTCGAAATCTCGCATCCATCAAACTTTGCCTGCGGTTCCAGGGGGTTTTTTTTCTTCTTTATCTTTGCAAGATATCCCTCCAACTACGGATCCCTCGAACTACCGAGACCGGTCCAGAAGGATTCAAGCTATGCGTGTTATACTGTTTATTACATTTTATTATCCCCAAGGGAGAAATGTGGTTGACAATGGCAAACATATATGCGTATATATGTAACTAGCTGGACCCCCTTTCGATGAAAGGAATGGTCGCTGCATTAACATCATCTGAAAGTCATTGGCCTACTATATTTACCATCCACAGGAAATTAGCAATAAATCTAGATAGAAAAGTGACACATGTCATGTGTTTCCAAGTTGACAATTATCAAACCTGGCGGATTTTCAAAAATTACAGAGACAGAAGCATGTTGATTGTTCCCAGTAGCAAGAAAAAGAATTTGATAAAGGAGTCCAGAAAAAGCGATGATGGGCATCAAACGAAAGGATCCCAGTCGAATTTAGCACCAAGTAAAAAAAGAAAACATGAGGCTAGATCTATATGGGTCACACATTAAGTGCTCAGTATTGCGCGACAATGTGAGATAGTATCGAACGGAAGTACGACTTGAAATATACAAACCTGGCGGATTTTCTAAAACTACAGAGACAGAAGCGTTGGCCAACAAAAGCGATCAGCGAAATAAAGAAATGTAGCTTTTTGCAGCAAAACTGTCTCAAAACTGAAAAAACGAAGAGCGTCACGATCTGGAGAATATTTTAAAGAATCTTTTGGCGAAAACCGCATGTCGATCGATGCAGCCATTAAAAAGCCTTTTGAATAGCAAGATTCGGCCACCACAAATAGATAATAGATTAACCATACAAAAATACATATACAAAGAATACCAAACACACAATATTACAACTGTGGCAGCACAATTTTACAAACATACCATTTCTGGTCACCGCTGCGCTGTACCCTGTCTTCTTTTGTTTTTAAAATGTTTTATAGCTAGTCTACATTTACTGTATATGTCTGTCTGTCCCCGTGGTTTAATGCACCCCGCATAATTTAGCAAAATTTGATCTTTTTTTGCATAATTTCCGATTATTTTCCTTTATCATTCTTTGTTAAAATTAACAGAATCGCATAATTTCACATTTTTGGGCTCAGTTTGCATAATTTCAGAATTTTTCTTGCATAAAAAGACAGGGACAGATGTGTCACAACGCAGTGGAATCAGGCGCTCGTCAATTTTTGGGCATGTTGAGCTATTGGTACTAACCTAGAGCTTCTTCATTTGCCTCGCTCAAAGTGAAAAAAAATACTCATATATCTTGAATACAAGTCGTGATATTTGCAATTGAAGGAGGTGGGGGTGTCCTGGTTTCAGAGTTGTTTTTTTGTTTTAATAGAGGTTTTACGGCGCTCGCAACTGCATAAGGTCATATGAGCGCCAGAAGATCAGATGTGTTACAAGAGTAACAAACATAAAAAAGAAGGAGGGGAGATAAGGATGATAGATCTACGTATGAAAGGAAAGAAGAAGCAAACCACACCAGAGCACCCGCCAACCACCCACAGTTTCAAAGTGAAATAAGCGAGGGAATGGCCACCAAATTTTCAGTAACTTCAATAGATTGAGAGTCCTAGAAATCTGAAACTATACTTATTTTGGGTCTTAAATCAATGTTTTTCAGTAAAATTCACATGGAAATGTGTTTTCATTTGGACATATGTGAGGCAGCGTGGTGGAATCAGGCTCTCGTCAATTTTTGGGCATGTAGAGTTATTGGTGTCACCTTAAAGCTTGTTCCCTTGTCTTTATTTGAATGAAAAAAAATATCCATTTATCTTGAATACAAGTGGAGATATTTGCGAATGAAGGAGGTGGGGGTCACCTGTTTTCAGTGCTAAAATTAGTGAGAAAATGGCCGCCAAAGATTAGTTATTTCCATAGCTTTAGAGTCCGTGGTAACTGAAAATGTACATTTTGTGTTCCTCTAATCAACGGTTTTCAGAAAATTCACACAGAAATGAGTTCTTTAATGGGCATGAAAGCTGTTGAGGCAAAAAACAAAAATTTGATAAAAATTCACAAACCTGCGGAAAAATGCAAGTTTCTTCACTTTGATTATTTTGACGAGAGCCTGATTCCACCACGCTGCCTCACATATGGGAATGTGTTTTCATATGGACATAAGAGCACTGGCACTAAGCAAAAAACAATAATTCTATAAAAACTGTCAACCTAGAGGGAAAAAGCGCCTGATTTCACCACGATGCCTCACATATTTTTTTCTTACCAACATCTTCTCGGAGTAACAGAAGCACAGCAACGCCAAAAGTCATTTAGAGTGAGCAAGGGAGAAAAAAGACTGACAAACAGATAGAAACAATAGGGGGGGAGAGGGGTGGGGGAGGGGGGGGAGAGGGGTGGGAGAGGGGTGGGAGAGGGGTGGGAGAGGGGTGGGAGAACCCACCACCTAAGACAGACACAGACACGTGTACGTACCTCTCTGTAAGCTCTGAGAGCAGCTTTGTAATCTCCCCTGGACTCTGCCTCAATGGCAGTGCGGGTGACATCCTTCGTGCCCAATTTGTCGCTGAAAATACCTTGTAGGACATCAAAATCTCCGGTGGACTTGTAAAGTCTGCAGACATAGAAAAACAAAAATGCTCGTAAACTATGTCGACATAAAAGCAAAAATAGACAGTCAAAAATAAGCCCAAAAAAATCAGATATAGAATGTAGATACCAAAGTGTTCGATGCACTTGTAAAATCTGCAGACACATAAGTAATAAAAATTGATTGGGTCTTAAAAGGTAAACTAAGGAATAAAGTTCCGCTCAAGTGTGTCAATAGAAGTGAGGCCAGGACAGAAAAGTAATAGAAGTTATAAAATTTCCTCTGTGAACTCCTTCTCGTCTCCCTCAGAGTGCCAACAATTCACTTACAAGAGAGTAACAAACAAAGTTAATAAGGAGGAGAGGTAAAGGCAATAGATGTTTGACATGAGAGAAGGAGCACATCATACCAAAGCGCCCACCAACCACCCACTACACACAATGGCCCTGTGACAACACACCAGACCACCCACGAACCACCCACTCCACACAATGGCCACGTGACAACACACAAAACCACCCACCAACCAACCACTCCATACAATGGCCCTGTGACAACACACCAGACCACCCGCCGACCACCCACATACCGCGAGAGTTCGATCCACAAGACAGTATCAGCATCCAGGGTCTCTGCCTCTCTCCTGGCTCGCTTGCTGGTGGTCCCCGCCTGTGCGCTGCTGGCCTGGATCAGCTGCTCCTCCAGAACCACCATGCCTGCAGAAAGCCACGAGAATAGTCAAGATTACACACACACATACACACACACACATGTGCACACACATTTACATACTTATGTAAGCACGCACAGACATAGAAACAGACGTACACACACACACATGTACACACACATTTACACACTTATTTAAGCACACACAGACAAAGACACAGGCGTACACACACACACAAAACACAACACACATTTACACACTTATGTAAGCAAGCACAGACATAGACACAGACACAGACGTACACACACACAATACACACACACACATTCACACTTATGTAAGCACGCACAGACATAGACACAGACACAGACGTGCATACATTCACACACACACAGACGTACATACATACACACACACACATACACATGTACACACACACATACACATTTATGTAAGCACGCACAGACATAGACACAGACACAGACGTACACACACACACATGTAAACACACATACACTACACTTATGTAAGCACACACAAACATAGACACAGACACAGACACAAGACACACACCCACATACACACTTTTATGTAAGCACGCACAGACACAGACACTGTCAAAACCCACAAACACACACACACTCATACACATACACACACAAACACACAAACACACACACACACACACACACACACACACACACACACACACACACACACACGTTAGGATGAAAGTAGTAACAAATGTTAATCAGTGTTTGATGACAACAAATGCAACAGCAGAGGAGAAAATTCTTAAAGAGAAATAGAAGAAACTAGCTGGGCCCCCTTTCGATGAAAGGATTTATCGGTGCATTAACGTCAGCCGAAAGTCATTGGCTTATGATATTATACATTCCACTGGAATGGAGCAAATCTTGAGAGATGCAAAAATTATAAGGTTTAGATCTATACTCTCAAACAGTGCGCACGGTTAGTGAACGGAAACCTCCTTTTCTAAAATTACAGAGACAGAAGCGTCGGCCAACAAAAGCGATCAGCGAAATAAAGAAATTTAGTTTTTAGCAGCAAAACTGTCTCGAAACTGAAAAAACGAAGGGCGTCATGATCTGGAGAATATTTTAAAGAATCTTTAATCGAAAACCGCATGTCGATCGATGCAGCCATTAAAAAGCCTTTTGAATAGCAACATTCGGCCACCACAAATAGATAATAGATTAAGGCTAGGACAACTTATGGCTTCTTCTATGACCAACTCTGACAGAGAAGCGTTTTCTTTTCCACTTGTGGATGTGTGCAGCTTGCGGACTTCTCTCTTGGCTTCAGTACTTCTAATTCATGAAGCCTCATAAATGCTTTGCTGCCTTCTTTGGCTGTTGCTCTCCAACTGGGTCTGTCAGGAGCTAGGCTCTCCCATGTCGAAAGATTTATGTCAAAGTCCTCTAGAGACATTTTCAGGGCGCTTTTGTAGCACATTTTGGGTGCACCAACTTTACATTCAAATGTCAGCTGAAGTCGTTTCTGTTTTTAAATTAATAAGATGAATATTTAGAGTAATTTTCTTTAAGTCAGTACACGTTTTATGTAACTGTTGTACGTTGTATTGTATTGTCAAGCCCTCAGAGCCTGTGTACTTTAATCGGGGTTGAGCGCTATATAAATTTCATTTATTATTATTATTATTAGGACAGAATACTGCCTTTAGGATTCTGAAATCAGGCATTCCTACAACAGGGCTGGCCCAAGGAAGTCAAGTCCTTTAAAGCTTAGAAAACAGACTGTTAGGGTTTGACATTTTGAGAACTTTGGTGTCTGGTAAATTATTGTCCTGTCATTTGATGTCAAGAATTCTCCCGAGACATTTCATATGGAAATGATTCAGCCTCTTGGCATGGCTTTGAGTTGGAGTTTGAGTAAAGAAAAACGCACTGACACAACAACATTCATATAGTGCAGGGGAGAAGTTTAGTTTTAGTTCTAGTAGAGGTTTTACGGCGCACGCAACTGCATAAGGTCAGCCGCACCGCCCCAAACTCACCCAGTGTCTGCTGGTTGCTGACGATGGCACTGACTCCAACCTCAGAGGCTGGGGCCTTCAGGCTGGACCGAACCTCGTACAGAATGTTCTAGAACACAGAAGAAAGGTACGGATGAGAAATAAAGAAATAAATTAAACTGAAAGATGTATATTATACAAAACAGTAGAAAAATAAATACAGGAAACAACAAATAAAAGAAAATCAAGGATATTATAATTATACAAAATATTAGAAAAGTTAAGACAGGAAATTAAAAAAAAAGAAAGTGAAGGATATTATACAAAATAGTAGAAAAGTAAAGACAGCAAATAACAAATATAAGAAAATGGAGGATATTATACAAAAAGAATAGAAAAGTAAAGACTATATCGTTCCAGCAGAAGGACAGAGATACTCTAAAAAAAACCTTCTATCCACTCGAGGTTAAAA
Organism: Aplysia californica; assembly: GCF_000002075.1. NCBI lineage: Eukaryota > Metazoa > Mollusca > Gastropoda > Aplysiida > Aplysiidae > Aplysia > Aplysia californica. The sequence continues at coordinate 168,964 of NW_004797958.1, forward strand.
TTTCAATCTACTGCACGTGACAGAGAAACACTTTACCTCTACACCACAATGAAACAGCAGTTAGAAATAAGTGAAGAACAAAAAAAAGAACCAAAAAAACCCCAACAAAAATGAACAACAACGACCAAAAAAACAAAAACAAAAAAGCAAAAAACAAAAAGCAAAAAACGAAAAACAAAAAAAACAAAAAACAAAAAAACGTACGAAAATGCTGCCCATGAAGGGAGGGAAGTAGTGTGTGGACTGGGCTAGAAGGCTCTCCATGCTCCGGTTGATCTGTGCGGTGAGCTCCTCCATCTCTCGCTCCGTCTTTACCTGGTCCATGGCCCGGAAGATGGCTTGGAACAACGAGCTAAACAGGAGGCTGGCCACTGTGCTGTCCCGCTGTAGGTTCACACACACACATACACAAAGAGATGTACAGATAAATACCGTTAGATATTCATGGTATTAAGATTTATTATAATAGATCTGTATATTATAAACAGTTTCGCAACAAAACGTGACAAACATTTCAATTTCAAAGTTTGGCCGAAACTGATACTGTCATATCTAGAAAGACATCCCACACATCCCTCCCCAACACCATACA
>NW_004797958.1:169746-180195 GCF_000002075.1 Aplysia californica
CCACCCCAAACACCCCCAACACACACATCCCACACAACACTTACATGAGCTAAGGCCTGTAGCGGAGCTATGATGTACTGGTAAGTAATCTGGATGTCCGGCAGGTCTCCGATGCGATATTTACGATACAAGGTCACATGATTCTCTCGCCGTGCCCGCTGTTCTCGTGCAGCCTCCTGAAAAAAAAATAAATAAATAAAAAAATAAACATACAGAGAAAAACATTTAAATGTGAAGCGTGCTGACAAAATGATGGTTTTATGTCTTAGTAAGTGTTTTACAGCACTCGCGTGTTTTGTCAAGGACTGACACTTTAACGATAAAAAACTGTACGTCCAAATGGAACTTCTCTCGTCGACAAAACTGTCAGTTTAACGATGACTCAGATATAGCGTCTGTCGGTTAAACTGTCAGTTTGTCGATGAGTGAACTGTACATGTAAAGGGACCCTAATTCGTGATTCGGACCGCAATACGGTCCTTGAGGGTGAACAGTTACGGTACCGCAGGCTCATAGAGTGCAAAAACCCTCCAGTACCGCACCAGTTTAGAACTGAAGCCGTCCCAAGAAACACGTTTTAAAAATTCATTGAGGCTCATCAACCCTTCAGCTATCACATTATAGAGTGACTTCCTTTGGTATTTACTTCAGTGCATAGCGTCCATTCTTTCTTTAATTATGTTTAGTGCGTCTGGTTGCATCAGCGACTAATTTAGTTGCCAGCGGTAGTCGGTGAGTATTATTGCGTGGCGACTAAAGTTGCTGACGGTACTGTAAGTGTTAACCCTATCCATACGTCATGTTTTACTATTGTATCCATATAACGTGGGGAACTCTGTGCCACCACTTTCAAAGAGGAAATTTACTCGATAATCCGATCCGTACGCTTTGCATCGCAGTCTGTCACAATGATTTTGTGAGCAAAACTGAAAGTTTCAAAGAGATCTTCACACTAGAAGTATTCTAAAATGTGAAGAATACAACCCCGGTGGTACAAAATGACACCAGGGCGTACGGATAACATTAATTATATTTAGTGTGTCTGGTTGCGTCAGCGACCAATTTAGTCACAAGCGGAAGTCGGCGCGTACTATGGCCTGGTGACTAAAGTCGCCGACGGTACTGTAAGCATTAAAATATTGATGAACCATTTCTGCGTGCAAAAGATCTGACATCACCTCTCTCATCTGTCGAAGCCGGATGTTCCTGCGCATAAAGTGCACCGATTGAGCGTCCTTGTCCTTGAGGAACCGTCGCTTCAGTCGCCAGATGTCAGTCTGAGAGCCAGCGCCACCTGGTGGTGGCGGGGTACATAATTGGGGGGGGTGAGAGAGACGGGACAGGTGAGATTTAGCTTTCATAAGAGTATTACGGCACTTGAAAAACAAATAGGTCCAAAAAGCGCTGAAGATTAGAGGTGTTGTTAGAGAAGGAACAGGCGACGTTTAGTTTGAGCAACAGTTCTACGACACTTGCAATACAAATAGGTCATAAAAACGCTGAAGATTAGAGGTGTTATCAGAGAGTAACATACCAATGAAAGAAGGATGAGAGATAAGGATGGATAGACATTTGAACAGGAAAGAACGAGCAACTTACACTGGGACACCTGCCAACAACTCACAAAGAAGTGACAAGAGCTGAGGAAAAATGGGGGGGAAGCAGAGAGGGACGAAACAGTTGAGAGAAGGGACGAATAGTGAAAAGAGAGAAAGATAGACCCCTTTTTGCAAAGACAGCAAACAGAGATGTCAACAGGCTCCCAACAAAATGCATGAACCATTCCAGCTCACAGAAACATGCATTTATAAGGACACTCAAAATTTGCACATCATATGATCTAATATATATCTTATATCAAAACTATTTTTTAGATAAAATGCAATATGACAAACACAACCACATTAAAGTATAAATAAATGTATGAGCCGGAATATATATCAACAGACAAGAAACTTAAAATTTTGTGAAATGCCTAAAGCTATGTGCACACAGGACTAGGCGCTGTAAAAATTATGCACATTATTATAATCATATTTATTATCATTATTATTATAATTATAATTTTTAATATCATTATTATCAACTTGATAATCATTATTATCATTATCATTATTATTATTATCATTATTATTATTATCATTATTATTATTATTATTATTATTATCATTATTATTATTATTATTATTATTATCATTATTATTACTATTATTATTATTATTATTATTATTATTATTACACACACTTAGTCAGGACAAGTTCTGAAATCCAATTTTCAGATTTATACAAAAAAATCGGCACTTCTAGACAAAGAGAAACCAACCGCCCCCCCCCCCTCTCCCCACCTCTCCCCACCCCAGGAACACACATAAAAACAAAACAAAAACCTGGCTAAGAATGTGTGTAAGAAGTTGTTTGTTTGTTTGTTTGTGTATAAGCTGTTTGTTTGTTTGTTTATTTGTGTATAAGAAGTTGTTTGTTTGTTTGTTTATTTGTGTATAAGAAGTTGTTTGTTTGTTTATTTGTGTATAAGAAGTTGTTTGTTTGTTTATTTGTGTATAAGAAGTTGTTTGTTCGTGTATATGAAGTTGTTTATTCGTTTGTTCGTGTATAAGAAGATGTTTGTTTGTTTGTTCATGTATAACGAGCTGTTTGTTTGCTCTCACCATCAGCCACATCCTGGTTTCCTCCCGTCACCGCCGCAGCATCACCAGGCCCGGCGCCGCCTCCTGCGGGGGTTCGAACGGCGGCCATTTTCTTCTCCCCCGACGGACGTCCCTTTAGCGAGGAGCCTTTCGCAGACCCCTGTCCTCCCTGTGGACCCCTGTCCCGGCGGAAGAGAAGCTGAGAGTCCCCTCCGATGACGGCCGTGTCCGTGAACGTGTCCAGGCTACTCTGGGTCAGCCAGTTGAACACTCGGCCCGCGCCTGGGAACGGTGAAATGATTATTGGTTCAACTCACTCAACAACCCTCTCTCTCTCTCTCTCTTCTGGCGCTGTGGCTTCATACAAGGTCAGCGATGCCGACAGCACGCAGGAACTCAACACTCGCCCGGGGGTCCTTAAAAAGTGCTGAAAGTGGGTTATTGCAGAAATGTCCCAGCAGACGGGTTCTAGCACGATAGCTGGCGGGACATCTCAGGAACACATGGTCCATAGCTCAACAACCCAAGGCCAGCACTTCTGGGTTGTCAGCTCTATCTAGAGATTTTTCCCACTTCTTGAAAAGTTGAAAAAAAACCCAACTAAATGTTAACATATCCTACCCATATTTGGTACACATTTTATTCAAACCTTTATTTCTGGGTAAAGAAAGTTTGAATGCAAAATCTGTCTTAGTTTTTATGCAATACTCCGTGGATAAGTCTATATATTGAGTCAAAAAGTAAACAAAAAGCGAAGAAAGGAAGTGCGTTCAAATTTCACACCCCCTCACATGGCTCACGAATATAGCTTTCTTTGTTCTACATTTGGGCTTGCACTTCTGGTCATAGTCTGTCTCAAACGAAAAATGGTTACTCTTCCAATTAGGCTATAGTCTGCTTCACACAAAAGTAGTGTTTTCCGTCACGAGAGTGAAATTTTTCCATATCAATACGGTCGGCGTCAGGGTTTGAGCATTGTGTGCGCCTTCCAATATTATCAGCGTTAGGGCTGGGTGAGTTTACGCCCCTATCAACACTGTTAGGCTATTTAAGAGGTGGGACCTGCTTGTTTAACATCCATCTCTGCAAGGACCAACGCCACTCCGGCTGCTGGTCAATCACCACATGTAGATGAGATATACATATATATATATATATATACATATATATATATATATATAGTCGGATCTGTCTGAGATGGCCATTCAATATCAAGAGGCGACTGTCTTCAGAGATAAAATTAGCGAGAAAATGGCCGCCAAAGTTTGATAACTTCAGTAGCGTGAGAGTCCCTGGAAACTGAAAATTTACATATTTTGTGTGCCTTTAATCAATATTTTTCATTAAAATTCACATGGAAATGTGTTTTGAAATGGACATAAAAGATGTTGAACCAAAAATCAAAACAAAATTAGATAACAATTTCCAAACTAGAGGAAAAATGCCCGTTTCTTCGATTTCCATATTTTGACAAGCGCCTGATCTCACCGTGATGCCTCACAAATCGCTACCCTAGAATTACAACGTTCTATCTGCCCAGTACCTGGGTTTGGGAAATTTGACATCAAAGATTCTGAGTTTCACAATATGTAAAAAATTTTGAGTTTCACAAGAAGTCAAAGATTTTGAGTTTCACAAGAAGTCAAAGATTTTGAGTTTCACAAGAAGTCAAAGACTTTGAGTTTCACAAGAAGTCAAAGATTCTGAGTTTCACAATACGATTTCAAGCTTTTTGGAAGGCAATCCTTTGAATATCCTGAAAACCACTCCGAATAATCTTACAATTTTGACAAGAGAAGATAAAGCGTTTGGTTTCTGACCTCAAGGTCTTAGTCACTCAAAACTGCCAGAAATGTCAGATAGAACTTTGTTATTCTAAGACTAGCTGGACCCCCTTTCGATGAAAGGAATGATCGCTGCATTAACATCAACTGAAAGTCATTGGCCTACTACATTTACACTCTACTGGGAAGGAGCAATAAATCTTGAGAGATGCAAAAAATTAGAAGGTCTAGATATGGAGATCTATAGATTTATTCTCTATTCTGCTTTCGTTAGTGTGTACGGCAAGTGATCGGAAATCTCGCCTGTTTACAATGGCATCTTAGAAGACGGACTTTCCCAAGATTAGATCTAAACGAAACTAATGAAAAACTGAAAGTTAAACTACAGTGACTTAAGGCTCCTCAATAAAACTGTGCACCCTTTAAATGATTCTGAACCACCCTTAATTTTGTCAAATTCGAAAGTTAAAAGTGGTTCGGAAGTTTTAGGCGACCATAGTGAGGAACTTTCACAAATATAATATGTTTAGACAGCGAAATGTTATTTCATCATAAACTATCACAACTGACCGGTGGCGTCCATTGTGGCGGTGAACTGCTGGACGTCCTGGGTCGCCCGGAGACCACCGTCCAGCTGATCCGACTCATCCGTGTCCATCGACTGACTGACCAGTGTGCTGGCAAACAGAGGGGTCATCACCGCATGCCGCTGTCGCCATGACGACTGAACCGAGTAATCCTGTGTGATGGGGAGGAGTGTTATGACCAGAGAGTTTGGAACTCCTTGCCCTACATAAGACTTCAGAGAAACCAAAAAATCCTAATGTGTTTAATAAGCAATATTGCTTAAGACTCATTTGTTTAAATCTTGGATTGTGGTAGGGTGGCCAGTTCCTTTCCACGCCGCCTTTACTTCCCCAACTCGAAGACAGGTACCCATTACTGCTGGATGGGCAGGAGGGGGCCAAAAAAATCTGTGTCCCAACCTAGGCTCGAACGTAGACTTCCTGCTTCGGAGACGGGCGTGTGAGGTGTAACTGATCCCTTTTAAACACAAGGGGGCTATCCCGAAAAATGCTGTTTTGAGAAAATTGAAGGTAAAGTTTTTCCCCCTTGTTCAGTTTCTTTAAAAGACAAGGAGAGTTTCCTCTATAACCAAACAAATATACACAACAATGAAACCAAACTTCTCCTATAGGTAGGGCAATGCTCACTTTTGGTGTAGGTCAAGATTTCTGGAAACCCCCGGAATCTTGATTAGCCCGCTTGTCCTTAAAAGTGACCAATTTATCTAAATGCTCACCTGGAAAGTGCACTCGCTGAGAGCATGCTCGAAAACCTTGCGGGTGTAGTCTGGCGACTTGGAGGTGGCCTGCAGCAGGAGGTTGGTGGCGTATGCCAGATAGTGCGGCTCAGTGCTGGGAGAGTACATGGCCTCCAGCATCGACACGGTGCGCTCCAGCGTGCTCTCCGGCAGACGCGTGTTGCTGCTCCAAAAGTTCTGGCACATCAGTCTGTAATTAGGTCAAAGAAGGACGTTAAGGGTTTCAGTAAGAGTTTTACGGCATTTGCAACACGGTAAGGTCATGTAAGTGCCGGAGATTAGAGGTGTTACAAGAGAGTAACAAAAACAAAAAAGAAGGAGGAGAGATCAGGACAATAGATGTTTGATAGGTAAGAAGAAGGAAATCACACCAGAGCACCCGCCAACCTCCCATAGGACATGAGGGTTTTGACCAAATATGATAAATGCAATGGGCCAAGATTACTATGACCAAACAAGGCACAAGCAAAAGCCAAATATAGTAAAGAAAAACTGTTTCGACGTTAGTTTTTATACAAAAATTTACAGACAAAAAAAACCCCCATGATTCAGTAAGGTAATAGCTTTTCGATTCAAACAGCAGCTATTAACAATGATTTCCAAGAACTACAGAACCTACGAGCCATGAGTGTTATGTTACGACTGACTTGAGTCTAGGAGTAGTAGATCTAGATGATAGTAGTTGATGTTGTTGGGGCCCCACCTGCTGGTCGTCTGCTAGTTCTTCGTTAGCCGATGTTACTCCCTTCGGCTTCAGTGAGAGAGTGACCTTCAGATTCCCCACCGCTTGCACGAAATCACAGTCACGTGATACGTCCCTTAGGCCTACCTCACAATAATTATTAAGGTGCGTTCACACTACATGTCCCTCTATACTTAAGGTGCGTTTACACCACAATGAGCAACCCTTTTCCTAAATCGTAACTCACCGGCAGGCCAGGTTTTCATCACACAAGCCACGCAGCAGAGCCTCTTTGGTCAGGCTCATCACTCGGTGACTCTCCTCGTCCTCGCCGGCTCTGAAATACATCGTCACAGTAAGAGATGTAAGCTCTTGCTACAACAGCACCTGGACATGGATTGCTGGTGTCTGTATAAATAAATTATAGATGGTCAAGATGTCAGCTCGGTCGGTATCATACTGGTGCAGATAGCTTGCTAGCTTTGATGTTTTAGTAACGTTTTATGGCGCTCTCCACTGCACAAGGCCATATGCGCGCCAAGGGGTGGATCTCAACAGAGGAGTCAAAACGGGGAATATCAGGCTTACTCTGTTCACCTCTCTTGCCTCAACAGCACAAAGTCTGCTTCGACTATCAAAGCACCTTGGAAATAGCAGTTCACAAGAGAGTGACAAACATACAAAAGAAGTAGAGGAAAATGACGATAGTAAGGATGAGGAAAGAAAAAGCAGCAGTTCCTCCTATGTTGTTCCGCCACAGTATGAGCTTGACATTGATAGATCAGCCCATTTACAATTCTAAAGTGCATAAGAACAGGTTAATATCCCCCCTGCAGGTAAAGCCTAAAGAAAACTTCAGTCAGTAGCACTGCCCTTGTGTGTGTGTGTGGGGGGGGGGGGGGGGGGGACCTGCTAGCTCTGATGTTTTAGTTAAGTAAAGCTCTGAAAACATAGTCACAGTAACTGATGTTATCTGGCTTGACATCATACTGGTGCACACAACCAGCTAGCACATGGAAACTGAAAATGTACATTTTCGTGCCTTTCATCAACATCTTTTTAGTAAAATCCACATAAAAAATGTGATTTTGAATAGACATGAAAGGTGTTGAACCCAAAACAAAACAAAAAATTCCATAAAAATTGCCAAACCGGCGGAAAAATTGTGGTATCTTTGATTTTCTCATTTTAGACGAGCGCCTGGTTTCAGCACAACGTCTCACGTGTAGCTATCTGGGTTGCCGTTATTTAGCAGGGCCTCACCTGCAGTTGCTCTCTAGTGGATCACTACCTTGTTGTGGTTAAAGAGCTTGTGTGCCTCAGTGACCCCAAGAGCTACGCTGGCTGGAGCTAATGCTCCTGGTAGGGCCACCCATGCCAGACAGGTCGACGGGTAGAGGTCAGACGAAGCGTGATCCACCGACCCTCCAGGTTTCGGAGGTTCAGCTCAGGGCTAACAACCCAGACTGGTAAAAAGCATATGTTACGGAAACAGCAACAAAGAGAAACCATATTTCTGTGTGTGATGGACCTTCAGAGTCCCTTGGGACTCGTATAATCATTCGTGGGGAACGCTGACCAAGATGGCCCAAAACAGACAGAGCTGGAGATCCTTTGTTGCTGCCCTAAACGCCAGATGGTGTAATGGGTAGTAAGTAAGTCACCTGTAGTTGTCGTACGCCCACATGAACACCTCCAGCATGACGGTGCGGCAGGCCGAGCTGCTGTGCGAGGAGAAAGACTTGACACTGGGGAGCAGGGACAGCAGCTCCGCCGGCGACATCTTCAGGGCCAAAGCTTTGACGATCTTCAGCGAAACCAGCTGTGTGTCTTCGTCTCTGGGGAGGAGATAGGACAGGAGTTGGTGTTAAAACATGTCTTAAACTAAAAAATCAGTGAGTGATATGGAAGGCGTTATACCAGTGGGTGAAAAAGAAACAAAAAGATTAGACATCAAAGAATGATAAGAAGACGTTATACAGGTGAGAGAGGAAGGAAAACAAAGTTAAACACCAAAGAGTGGTAGGAAGACGTTATACCGGTGAGTGAGTTAGGAAGAAACAAAAAACTAAGAAATCAAAGAGTGTTAGAAAGGCGTTATACCAGTGAGTGAAGAAGAAAGAAACAAAAAGCTTAGACATTAGCGAGTGATAGGAAGACATTATACTGGTGGGTGGAAAAGAAACAAAAAGCTTAAACACCAAAGAGTGACAAGAAGACGTAATACCGGTGTGTGAGGAAGGACGGCAAGCCCTTGCTGTTGATCTCCAAGAAAGCGTCCTCCATCTGATCCACGTGTCCTAGGATGACCTCCAAGCACGCCGGTCGAAACTCTCCGTGCAGGTTCGGCAGCAGGAACAGAAGCTTGCTCAAAAACCTAGTGGGGGGGGGGGGGGGTGGGGGGGGGGGGGGGGGGGATAGAGTTCAAATCTACTTCAACTTTCAGGTGAAAAGACAGCTTGCTCAAAACAGATAAGGAAGGATAGAGTTAGAAAGTTTTTCAACCTTCAGTACAGACATTTGCTTGCTCAAAAACCTAGGGGGATAGAGTTCAAATCTACTTCAACTTTCAGGTGGAAAGACAGCTTGCTCAAAACAGATAAGGAAGGATAGAGTTAGAAAGTTTTTCAACCTTCAGTATAGACATTTGCTTGCTCAAAAACCTAAGGGGATAGAGTTCAAATCTACTTCAACTTTCAGGTGGAAAAAAGCCTTCAGGTTTTCAGATAAACAAAAGATTGTTTTACTTTGCTGAAGACATTATATGGAAATAAATCATTTCATTCGTCTAAATCCGTTACTATCCTATCAGCAGGAATGAGACTAAGACCAATCGACGCCCCCTCCTCAAACTCTACAACATACTTGATTTTCATTTTTTCGAAATTTTGACATACTGCAACCCCTCCCAAAGTCCAACCCTTCGTCCCCGTCAGAAAAAGTGGAAACAGGACAAAGTAGTAGAGGATAGCTGGGTCTGGATGAAGCACGGTGTGACTTTATGTCATTGAGGCATTACGCTAGCCACGAAGGCCGAACCAGCTCACCCAGAAATGTTGCTGGCTCAAAGGGCTCTGGCTGTACCGTGACTGGCCTAGCAAGCCAACAGCCGACAGCCAACAAATCTTGCTAGGGGAAAAACAAAGGAGAGTACGCAGTAATATTCCAATTGAAAGAGCTGCGGAGCTGGCCTACCGTAGAAAACTACATCTCCTCTCCACACTAACAGCAACAGAGAAGGAAACAGTTTTTCAAGTAATTAGTATAATGTCAAAGAACTGCGACAAAATTCAAGCTCTATCACCTGACAGTAAACTTGGGGAACGTCTTGTGGATCCTGTGCAAACACACAATGAAGTTGTCCGTCTTAGCATGAGAGAGGTTGGACAGTTGACTGACCAGATGGTCATGGAATGACCCTTCCACCTCACCGTCTGACCGCTCCATTTTCAGCAAGACGAGGCCGATGACTTCAGCGGTGGCCGCGTACACGATTTTAAGATGGTGGTTCATCAGGTTCGACAAGCTACTCAAGTATCTGAGGAAAAGGGGGACAAAAATCATCAACAATTCTGCAGTAAGTTGGCAAAACGCCTTTTTTTTATTCACGGCAGTTTCGAGAAAAAGAGTGGGGTTTTTTGTCAGCATACCCATTGAAAAAAATAGAGCACTTCCGAAATTTGAATTCGTATTTATTCAAAAACATACAGTTTCACTTTGATTTTTTCACACACGTAGGGTAACTGATCAGGTTTTCGATTTAGCAAATAAAAAATTTTGGCACCAAAATGAAAAAGAGGGTCAACCGCAGTGTAAGGGATACAACATCCAAGAATCCAAACAGTGATTTTTTATCAAAAAACTTCCCCGACACGGGGATCGAAACTATGTCTTCTACGTTTCAGTAAGGTTTTATGGTGCTCGCAACAGCATATGGTCATATGAGCGCCAAGGGGTGGATATCAACAGAGAAGTCCAAACAGAGAATCAGACTTACTCTGCTCACCTCTCTAG
>NW_004797958.1:181053-183805 GCF_000002075.1 Aplysia californica
AAGTCTAAGCAGGGAGGGAGGGAGGATAATTCTTCAAGTAAATGGTCGTTTTTAAGGACAAGCGGGCTAACCCAGATTTTGGGGGTTTCCAGAAATCTTGACCAACACCAAAAAGGGGCATTGCCTTACCTATTGGGAAAGTTTGGTTTCATTGGTGTGTATATTTGTTTGGCTATAGAGAAAACTCTTCTTGTCTTTTAAAGAAACTGAACAAGGGGCAAAAATTTACCTTCAATTTTCTCAAAACAGCATTTTTCAGGACAGCCCCCTTGTGCTTAAAAGCGACCAAATATTATGGCTTGTTCCCTTTGCCTGATCGCTGTTAAAACAAGATAAGATCAAATCACTCTGTTTAATCTTCTCACATCTTTGCACACGGGTCTAAAAGTTGGATGACAAACAAGAGTCTGAAAGCCCATTTATAGAGGTCACTGCTAGCTATAGTTCCGACACGTTTTCTTTGATGTTAGTCTACAACAGGTAGCAAAAAATAAAACGGGATTTACAGCGTACATCTAAAACATTAAAGAGTTGACATATTTTCCTCAAAACTACACCCTGTTCGCCTAAGAAACACCGTCCAAGAGACGAAGTGAGCACTTTTAGAAGACTCACGTGGAGACAGCTGGGAAAGAAATCTACAAGGTTACACTGAAATGTCGGGGCAGGGTGGCGTGGCTGTCTCAAATTGAGCAATTTGTAGGCTAAATTTTTCCATGCAGAAGAGTTAACGCTCAGATGCTACTGGATCGTAGGCTAGATTACTGTAAGTCATTTATTTTAGTGATTGTGTGTATGCACCCAAAGAATGGTTTTTAATATAGGGACTAAAATATAGAAACTTTTTTTATTACATGGTCAAATTTTCGGGGTAAAAATATTTTTGTTTGGTCGCTGTCGTGCAGAAATGCGACACAAAGTTTCAAGGACCTTGGTAAATTAATAAATTAGCTAGCTTTTTTTTTACGAGAACAGACAAAAGGGAACAAGCCATAATTTAAAAATGTTCGTCCCATGTAAATCATCACTGGTTAAATTCAATATCATTTTGAAAAATCAAAGCTCTTAGAAATATCTAAAAGTTAAAACAAAGACAGGAGAAAAAACAACAACTGACTTTCATTATAAGAGACATTCAATAAGTATTATCATATTTCATTCAAGCATTCAAATAAAGAAATAAAAACATATCGCTACCTCAGAAATACCAAATTTGATCTGCTCAGTACCTAATTTTGAGAAATTTGACTCCAAAGATTTTAAATTTTCACAACATATCAAGCTTTTCCGAATGCAATTCTTTTAATATCCTGATGACAATCCGAATAATCCTACAATTTTGACAGAGCAGATAAAACATAATGGTTTCTGACCTCATGGTCTTAGTAAACCAAACACGGCCAAAAATGTCAGATAGAACTTTGTAATTCATTCAAATGTCAGCTGAAGTCCTTTCTGTTTTTAAATTAATACGATGAACATTTGGAGTGATTTTCTTTTAGTCGGAACACAACGTTTTATGTTACTGTTGTACGTTGTACTGTATTGTAAAGCGCTCAGAGCCTAGGGGTTGAGCACTATATAAATGTCATTTATTATTATTATTATTATCATTAATTTTACTGTCGGAACATTTCGACAATCAAAGTCATGACAAGCTAAACTCAAATTCTACCAGCAGACAATACCCGTATGGAATGTCGACTCTGTCGTGCCAACACTCTAGTAAAGTTCTCAGCAGCTCCAGATTGTTCCGGAACACCTGACGATTTGTGTGGAAGACGTTGGCGATGAGAAAGCTGACCACGCGAGACGCCATGGCGCGACCTTCAGCCGAATCCTGGAGGGAAGCAAACAAGGCGTTGTGAAACAAAACTTAACAACAACATTTACTTTTTTTTGCTTTAGTTTTAGTAAGAATTTTTTAGTTTTGGTAGAGGTTTTACGGCCATCGCAACTGCATAAGGTCATATGAGTGCCAAGGGGTGGATGTCAACAGAGAAGTCCAAACGGGGAATCAGGCTTACTCTGCTCACCTCTCTGGCCTCAACAGCACAAAGTCTGCTTTTACTATCAAGGCACACCGGAAATAGCGGGTCACAAGAGTGTGACAAACATACAAAAAAAGAAGAAGAAAATGACAACAGTAAGGATCAGGAAAGAAAAAGCCGCAGCTCCCTGTTGTAGTTGAGGCACAGTTATGAGTATGACATCGTTGGATCAGCCCATTTACAATTCTACTGTGCATTAGAACGAGAAATGTCCCCCCTTTGGGAATGGCCTAAAAACACTTCAGTCAGTGGCAGCACCCCGGGGGGTTTAAAAGACCCGGTCATTCCGTGTGGTCACTTACCTCGGGGATGGCCACTGTGTGCCAGGACACCATGGTGACGATGAGGTCGACGGCAAAGTAGGTCACGCCGCTACCGCTGACCTCCGGAGAGAAGAGGAGCTGACAAAATGGCCGCAGCCAGAACTTGGCGAAGGGCTGGAATACCTGCAGGACACATCCACCGTAACAATAACATGGATTATTTTGTCTACGCCGGGTCCTCTTTGGGTACGCGGAGTTATTGATACAATCTTAAAGCCTGTTCATTTGCCTCGTTTTTGATGAAAAAAAAATACCCATTTGTCTTTAACCCTATCCGAACGCCTTGAGGTCATTTTGTACCCCCGAGGTTGTATTCTTCACATTTTACAATACTTCTAGTGTGAAGATCTCTTTGAAACTTTCAGTATTTCTCAAAAA
>NW_004797958.1:183918-186313 GCF_000002075.1 Aplysia californica
ACACTTCAGTCAGTGGCACTGCCCCGGGGGGTGATTCACGAGTGTGATAAGCTCTGGCTGTTGGTTGTTTCTAGGGCATTCTGGTTACAGCCAGCAGCAAGAGCTTATCACATTCATTTAGTAGTTTTAGTAGAGGTTTTACGGCGCTAGCAACTGCATAAGGTCAAATGAGCGTCAGGAGGTTAGAGGTGTTACAAGACAGTAACAAACATAAAAAGAAGAAGGAGAAATAAGGACGATAGATGTTTGATAGGAAAGAAGAAGCAAACCACACTAGAGCATCCGCCAACCACCCACTATCAGATCCGTGCATCTGACTTCAAATCAAGAGAAAGACCAAGAAATACCTGGCTGGATGAGATCAAAAAGGTCCTGGAACAACACGTTATGAAATGACTGCCGATGAAATAACTGCAGGACATCCATCATAACAATAACATTAACTCTTTGTCTCCGGGGGGGGGGTGTAAACCTCTTTTAGTTTTAGGAAGTGTTTTACGGCACTTGCAACACAAGGTCATATAAGTGCCGAAGATTAGAGGTGTTAAAAGAGAGTAACAAACACAAAAAAGAAGGAGGGGAGATAAGGACGATAGACGTTTGATAGGAAAGAAGGAGCAAACCAGACCAGAGCACCCGCCAACCACCCACCTCTTGACATATATGTGACATATACGTCATTAAATTGGTCATTAAACCAAGACAGCTGAACCTTTTTTGACAGTTCTTCATCTAATGATGAGCTTTACATCGATGACATGATCACTGAGCATAATATTTCATTGACCACACAGGAAATTTCATCAAGCAGCAGTTTTCAAGGGGTTTTTTTGTTTTAACTCTTTATCTACGGCAAGCCGCTCCCAGCAGCTCGCGGTCGGAACTGCTGTGCCGGTAAGTCACTGACAGCAGCTCGGGCACATTCCGTTACAACGACTTTGACATCAAATTTCTTGTCGGCGACTGCCGAAAACAGCTTTCTTTTACCGAAAGTTCATTTATTAGATACGGTACTATCATAATAGGTTTGCTAGTTTCAATTTAATGACTCATTTAGAGATGTTTTTGTCACTTTTAGATGTAGTACCAAAAAAGGACCCCTGCGTAGTGGGTTTACCCCCCCCCCCTCCCTCGGAGATAAAGAGTCAAAAGATACATAGAATATTGCAGATACAAAGCAAAACTATCATGTCTTCAAAAATATTTTTTGGACAAAAATATATTTGTACATTGGAACGCAATTTTAACAGAAATAACAATTTAGAAATAGATCTATATACTGCTATCTTTTAATTCAGACCATCAAAGGATTTCAGATGAAATGGGGAAAAAAAAATTAACAGCAAAACATTTGACTTCAATGTAAAAAAATCAACATGAAATCTCAAATTTTGCAGATATATTTTTGCGCTTCACCGAGTGCTCAAGTTGTCACAGACTCGCACTTTGGAGGGAACAAAACTAAACCTGTACAATTTCCCTGGACCAAACAGCAAAAAGATTCTGAAGAGCAGAATGCCCCACCTCACTGCAGATTGATTGATTGACTGATTGATTGATTGACTGATTGATTGATTGATTGATTGATTGATTGACTGATTGATTGATTGACTGACTGATTGATTGATTGATTGATTGATTGATTGATTGATTGATTGATTGATTTATTGATTGGGTAGATGTTTTATGTCACAATCCACTCAGTTTTGGTCACCTTAGTACTGATCTATTAATTGATAGATTGATTAAATGATTTAGTTGCATAACAGCACTATCGACACAGTTTTGGTCACCTTAGTAAAGACTGATTGAATGATTGAGTAGATGTTTAACGTCACAATTCATACCGTTCTGATCACCTTACTGCAGATTGATTGATTGATTGATTGAGCAGATGTATTACAGCACTATTGACACTGTTTTGGTCACCTAAGTACAGATCCAATTACTTGATTAATTGATTGACTAATTGAAAGAGTAGATATTTTACACCACTATCGACACAGTTTTGGTCACCTTTGTACAGTTGATGACAAGTTTTGCTATGAAGAGCTTCGTGTTGACGTGGGATGAAGGGCTGGACATTTTGTCGTGCAGGTACGGCATCCAGGCTGGCATCTCTTTGGCTGGGGCTCCCTACAAGTGGAACAGAGAACAGTTTTAGTTTTAGGAAGTGTTTTACGGCACTTGCAACACAATAAGGTCATATAAGTGCCGAAGATTAGAGGTGTTAAAAGAGAGTAACAAACACAAAAAAGAAGGAGGGGAGATATTTGTTTTAGTAGAGGTTTTACGGCGCTAGCAACTGCATAAGGTCAAATGAGCGTCAGGAGGTTAGAGGTGTTACAAGACAGTAACAAACATTTTAAAAAAGAAGGGGAGATAGTTGGGTTTT
>NW_004797958.1:187056-191951 GCF_000002075.1 Aplysia californica
GTCTCTCTCTCTCTCTCTCTCTCTCTCTCTCTCTCTCTCTCTGTGTCTCTCTCTCTCTGTGCTTCATTTGTAGCACTGTGTGTTCAGTTACAAAGGATTGTCAGGTGTTTATCAACTTTGGGGTACGAGGAATTATTGGTATAATCTTAAAGCCTTGCTTTTGATTTTTTTTTTTAAATACCCATCTACTTTTAATAAAATTCAAGATATTTGCAACTGAATGAGGTGAGGGGGGTAGCCAAGTGTCAATGTAAAATTAACGAGAAAATGGCTGCCAAACAATGGTGACTTCCAAATCTTGAGTATCTTCGTAAGCTGTAAATTTAAATTTTTTTTCCTGCATTTTATCAATGCATTCCAGAAAAATCCATAGAGGAATGTGTTTTTAAATGGACATTCCTTATGTGCGTGTTCCCTACGTGTGTATCAGACTACAGTTATAGACATCAACCCAAAAGCTTGAGGGTTTTTCCTTTCTGCAAAATCCAAGATAGCCCGGAACACCCAGGAGCAGCACTTCCCTGTTTACTGTGACTGTGCCATAGAAAACTTAAATAATCGGAGGTGCGACTTTTTCAACGACTGCTCTCGCAGTGTGGAATTCCCTCCCACTCTATTTAAGAGACACCTATTTTGACCAAATTTTCGGGGTCTAAAGACACATTTATTTAAATCCCATTTCATGAACCAGTTTGATACATCTACCAATACAAATGTGATCAGTAGCAACTGTGATTGTCTGTGTGGCCACAGCGCCAGAAGAGAGAGAGAGAGAGAGAGAGAGAGAGAGAGAGATTGTCTGTGTGAGTATGTGTTCTTTTTCACATTGCAGGTGTATGTGTATTTCAAAGGATTGCTGTATGTCGAATAGGCCAATATACATGAAACGATTTAAATCGTTTTTTATTGCGAAGCACCTACACCTACAAGCGAGTGGGCGCTATACAGGAGATCTTTATGTTTATTATAATTGATATCACACTTTCTCATTTGTGTCATGATGCGGTGGAATCAGGCGCTCGTAAATTTTTGTGCATGTGGGGTTATTGGTATCATCTTAAAGCTTTTTCATTTATCTTGATTTTGATTTTAAAAATACCCTTCTATCTTGAGCAGAAGTGAAGATTTTTGTGATTGAAATAGGTAAGTTAACTTGGTTTCAGGGGTAAAAATAGCGAGAAAATGGCCGCCAAAATTTGGTAATTTCAATAGCTAAAGTCCTTGAAAACTGAAAAATTACATTTTTTGAGCTTTTAATCAACGTTTTTCAATATAATTCACATGGAAATGTGTTTTTATTTAGATATAAAAGGGAGGAACAAAAAAACAAAAATTAGATAAAAATTGCAAAACTGGTGAAAAAATGCCTTTTTTTCTCCAATTTTGTTATTTCGACGAGCACCTGATTTCATCACGATGCCACACATTTGCTTTTCTAAACACACTTACGGCAGTCGGCTCTGGGGAAATTTTGGTGGCCACCATGTGCCGTAAGAGAGCAATCAGAGGAGCCATACACTCATGTTGGTTCAGAGAGTCCATCTCCAGCTCCATGTAGTCACCGGAGACTCCAGGCTCCGACAGCTGGAATGGAATGAAATGATCACCAATGAAACAACTTCAGGACATACGCCGTAACAAGATCATTTTGCCCATTCTGGTGCTCATATCGCTCTCTCTTCTGGCGCTGCGGCTTCATAAACGGTCAGCGATGCCGACAGCTCGCAGGAACTCAACACTTGCCCGGGGGTCCTTAAAAAGTGCTGAAAGTGGGTTACTAAAATGTCCCAGCAGACGGGTGGTGCTCATATGACCGTATGCAGTTGCGAGCGCCGAAAAACCTTCCTAAAACTAAAACAAAATTCTAACACTTAAAAACATACCCTTTTGAAGTACTAAAAGAAGCATACTCGCTTTACTTTTTCCTTCCTCTGGTACCTTTAGGTTGTTGTGGGGAGGTGCAGGTTTCCTTCCTGCGCTAAGTGTGTGGCGTGTGTGGTTGATATAGCTTGCTGCTCCAGGGACCTTTTCAAACCCCATCCAGCCAGGTCTTTTTTGGTCTTCCTCTTGATTGGAAGCCAGATTCAAGAGTGTTTTTTTTTATAGTAGAGGGTTTTACGGCGCTCGCAACTGCATAAGGTCATATGAGCGCCAAGGGGTGGGTGTCAACAGAGAAATCTTTACAGGGAATCAGACTTAGACTGCTCACCTCTCTAGCTTCAACAGCACAAGGTCTGCTTCGACTATCAAGGCACCCCAAAATAGCAGGTCACAAGAGAGTGACAAACATACAAAGGAAGTACAGGAAAATGACAATAGTAAGGATCAGGAAAGAAAAAGCAGCAGTTCCCTGTTGTAGATCAAGCAGTTATGAGCGTGACATGAGTCAGCACAATTACAATTCTACTCTGCTTGAACGAGAAATGTCCCCCCTTTGGGAATGGCCTAAAGACACTTCAGTCAGTGGCACTGCCCCGGGGGGTGATTCACGAGTGTGATAAGCTCTGGCTGTTGGTTGTTTCTAGGGCATTCTGGTTACAGCCAGCAGCAAGAGCTTATCACATTCATTTAGTAGTTTTAGTAGAGGTATTACGGTGCTCGCAACTTCATAAGGTCATATGAGCGCCAGAAGATTAGAGGTGTTACAAAAGAGTAACAAACATAAAAAGAAGAAGGAGAAATAAGGACGATAGATGTTTGATAGGAAAGAAGAAGCAAACCACACTAGAGCATCCGCCAACCACCCACTATCAGATCCGTGCATCTGACTTCAAATCAAGAGAAAGACCAAGAAATACCTGGCTGGATGAGATCAAAAAGGTCCTGGAACAACACGTTATGAAATGACTGCCGATGAAATAACTGCAGGACATCCATCATAACAATAACATTAACTCTTTGTCTCCGGGGGGGGGGTGTAAACCTCTTTTAGTTTTAGTAAGAGTTTTACAGCACTTGCAACGCAAGGTCATATGAGTGCAAAAGATTAGAAGTGTTACAAGAGAGTAACAAACACAAAAAAGAAGGAGGAGAGATAAGGACGATAGATGTTTGATAGGAAAGAAGGAGCAAACCAGACCAGAGCACCCGCCAACCACCCACCTCTTGACATATATGTCACATATGTCAATAAAATGGTCATTAAATCAAGATAACTGACCTATTTCGATAGATCTTCATTCTTCATCTAATGATGAGCTTTACATCGATGACATGATCACTGAGCATGATGCTTCATTTACACAAGATTAACAACATTTTACATTAACAACAAAAAAAAACCCAGTTCAACCACACAAAGAAGAACTTTCTCAGCCATACATTAATCATATACTTGTAAGGACAGCAGTGGAAACAAGACGTGTCACCCCCTGTTAACATTTCCACCACACCATTACTGGGTAATAATAGATAGCATTTGTATAGCGCAAATCCCCACTCAACAGCAAGCTCCATGCGCTTTACAATCTATACTATTGCCCCAGCAGACCTGAGAGCACTCTGAAACAACCTCAGCTTCCTGGGAAGCATACAGAGCAAGCTGCTATTTATAAGTACTAAAACACTGACATACTGACAAGATCTTTCGCAGTCTATGGCCGGGTACCCATTCCCACCTGGGTGAAGTGAGGAAAATTCGTGTAACATGCCTTTCCCAAGGACACAAGGTCAGGCCTGCTGCTCAAACCTCACAATTACGAGTCCGGTACCCATTCACACCTGGACGAAGTGAGGAAAGAGTTGAAAATAAACCTGTTTCCCATTCAAGTTATTAATCTTCCTCCATTGTGAAACTCACTAGAGCTGAGACAGAAGATGATTCTACAGACCCACCTGGCTTTCTTCCGATCCTGGAACACTTGAGCCGCTTTTTACATCTTGGCCTGAGAATGATCCCTGTGGAAAAATAAAGTAAGATAAGATAAGATAAGATACATCTTTATTGTCCAGATCCTGGCACTTTGGCTTGGTGTTTCACCATGTACACATATACACACATAAGCACACACACACACACACACGCGCGCACACAAACACGCGCACACACATACACACACACACACACACACACACACACACACACACACACACACACACACTCACATACATATGCACACACACGCAGTATGCTTGCGCTCACAAACAGGCTTACAGTCACATACATAACATAAATGAACAGTAATATAAACAATAATCATGTTAAGTTGGATACATACTCAGTATTGTGATTGTAACTCAATGGTATTCTGATGCATGCTCTAAGGTCATATGAATACTTAAAACAAGATGATTAAGATGGAGGTTTGATGGATGACGGTAAAAATTACCTTCTGTATCTTTCTTTGTTACAGATTAGAGGCTGACACCAGCTATTAAATAAAAACCTCCGGAGGAATATCCTATTTAATTAAAGAAGGTGAAAAGGACACTCTCTTTGTGTCGTTCTGGCAGAAAGTGGGGGGGGGGGTGGGAAAAAACGGAAACGACACAGACCATGTCATTGTGGCTGACACTGACACAAGTTATGTAACCCTCTCCGTACGCCTCGAGGTCATTTAGTACCCCCGGGGTTGTATTCTTCACATTTTAGAATACTTCTAGTTCAAAGATCACTATGAAACTTTCAGTATTTCTCCAAAAACCATTTTGACAGACGGCTATGCAAAGAGTACGGATCGGATTAACGAGTAAATTTCCTCATTGGAAAGTGGTGGCACAGAGTTCCTCACATCATATGGATACGATAGTAAAACACGAAGTACGGATAGGGTTAATGAAAAGCTCCAGAGACTTCTCACCTGAGCAGCGCTGGAGATGTTGAAGTCGTACTAATTAAGGTCATCAGTGAGGCTGTTATGTGTGTGTGTGTGCGTACGTGCGTGCGTGTGTGTATG
>NW_004797958.1:192051-197471 GCF_000002075.1 Aplysia californica
GAGATGTTGAAGTCGTACTAATTAAGGTCATCAGTGAGGCTGTTATGCGTGTGTGTGTGCGTACGTGCGTGCGTGTGTGTATGGGTGTGCGCACTTCAACCTTCTCACCTGAGCAGAGCTGGAGATGTTGAAGTCGTACTGGTTGAGATCGTCCGTCAGGCTGCTGTCGGCCAGGTACTGCGACGCCAGGTGAAGTGATGGCGTGGCAGACGAGTTGCCCGAACTGCCAGCACCACCACCCGCCCCCCTCTTCTGCTCCTGCGCCTCGCTGCGAATCGACACAAACTTCTTTCTTCTCTCAAGAGGGGACTGAGAATTCAGAGACAGAAAAGGCAATTATTTTAACGCCGAGTAAAAAACACAGCCTGGCAGGGCAATTCCTGATTTCCTCGGCTAAAACAGCATCTAAAAATAGAAAGGTGCCTTTACAATTAATCAACTGTCAAATTTTGCTCATTATGGACCTCAAGATTTCTGTTTGGAAAAAGTAACATAACAGATCGATTGTATACGAGAATTTATATGTATCAATTTATACTGCAAACAATTCACACTATCAAATCAAAAGCAATTAAACATCTTCTCGAGGAAAAACAAAACAATTTAGAAAAGTATAAATAATTAGTTGCGATTAACAAAGGAACAGGGAAAGAATAAATAAGCTTTGAGTGGTCAGGCGTGTCTCAAACCAGCTCCTCATGGAGACAATTAGCAGGAAGACCCTGAGGTGGATGCTGGAAAGGAGAGATGAGCAGCTATGGACATGTGCCGCCTGCTATGATTCTAGCTCTGGATCCAAGTAAATCCAAGTAAATCCAAGCTTTCAATGTTTTTTCATTGACGCACATAAAACAAAAATTGATAATATTTCTTTAGGAACAGATGGGACTCACATCAAGCTCAATGTCGAAGCTGTGGGCAAAGTCCATGTCTATGATGTTATCCAGAAGGAACTGGCCCTGGGAAAGAAAGAAACAAACAAACAAAGAGTACAGATCATTATCACGGGGCAGTGTTCATAAATAATCGAAAATACAATTTGCATAGCTCAAATTCCCCCTCCAAGCATTTACAATCTGTATTATCATCCCAGCAAACTTGACATAATTCTGAGTTCCTGGGAAGCACACAGTGCAAGCTGCCATGTTTCAGGTGCTAAAACACTAACATACTGACAAGATAGTAGGCACACAATCTATAGAAAATCAATTCAAGAAAAGGACACAGAAAATATTTTTTTATCCAGAGTGACAGTGCAAACTTTAAAACTTTCACATTTATAGTCGAGACCACCTTCCAAAACTATCAGTTTCAGTTTGGCAAGAGTTTTACAGCGCTTGCAACCACATAAGGTCATATGAGAGTGCGGGATTCAAGTTGGTCGCTTTTCACATTAGTTCACAAATAAGTTTGGTTTTACTTTGTAAAGTCAGAATAGTTGGGGTTAAAAATTTCAAAAGAATCAAAACCCTATGATTACATTACATATTTTCCCTCTGCGAGCTCATATAACCTTATGCAGTTGCGAGCTTCTGTAAAACACTTACCCTAAATAGAAATATTTTCCCTGAACCTGAAAATACGAACTTCAATCAGTATCTTTTTCCCCTGCTGTCTTCACTTGTCTCCTTAACACATGTGCCGGGACATTTCAGTGACCCGCTTTCAGCACTTTTTAAGGGACCCCCGAACAAGTGTTGAGTTCCTGCATGCTGTCAGCATAGTTGACCGCTTATGACGCCACAGCGCCAGAAGAGAGAGAGAGAGAGAGAGAGAGAGAGAGAGAGAGAGAGAGAGAGAGAGAGAGAGAGAGAAAGAGAGAGAGCGAGAGAGAGAGAGAGAGAGAGAGAGACAGAGAGAGAGAGAGAGAGAGACAGAGAGAGACAGAGAGACAGAGAGACAGAGACAGAGAAAGAGAGCGAGAGAGAGAGAACAAGAGAGAGAGAGACAGACAGAGACAGAGACAGAGAGAGAGAGAGCGAGAAAGAGAGACAGAAAGCGAGAAAAATAGAAAGAGAGAGAGAGACAGACAGACAGAGACAGAGAGAGAAAGAGAGAGAGAGAGATAGATAGACAGCGAGAGAGAGAGAGAGAGAGAGAGAGAGAGAGAGAGAGAGAGAGAGAGAGAGAGAGAGAGAGAGACAGAGAGAGACAGAGAGAGAAAGAGACTCGTCTCCCACTCGACTAACCTTGGGCACATTGTCTTGGAAGAGGAAACCTTTGTAGAACTTGATGTCTGTCTGTACACAGGAGATGATTGCCATGAGCAGGTTGTATGCGTGACAGTGGTACTGCCTGCGGAGCTCAACGAGCAGCGACTCACCGCGACAGTCCTCACCCTTCGCCTCCTGAGCCGCCCTTGATGTGGGGGGAGAAAAATAGAACATAAATGTGTGTGTGCCTGGAGAAATGTCTCAGTTTGTCGGCAAAGCTATAATTGAGCAACGCGGTGAAAAGGCCAAAAATATCGCATTGGTGAAAAATTTAGTTCCAGATGAGGACGATACATGTTTGAAAGAAAAGAAGGAGGACAGATGAGGATGGCGGATGTCTGAACGGAAAGGAGGACAAATGAGGGCAACGAACATCTGAAAGGAAAGAAGAAGGACAAATGAGGATGATGAATGTTTGAAAGAAAAGAAGGAGGACGGATGAGGATGGTGGATGTCTGAAAGGAAAGAACGGAGGATAGATGAGAATGACGGATGTCTCAAAGCAAAGAAAGAGGACAAATGAGGGCGGTGGACGTTTGTTTGAGTGATGGTCGGAAAGAAAAAGGAGCAGACCACAGCAGAGCAGCCTCCATCCACTCACTTGGTGATCCTCTGGGTCATCTCCTTGCCCGTGTCCACCTTGCCATGGCAGAACCTCAGGTTGACGGCTGAGGTTTTGGAGTTGACGTCGTCCTTGCTCAGGCTAGAATACATGACCTCCAGCAGCTGAAAGCTCCCAGACTTGGTGGTCAGCTGATGGGCAAACACACTCTCAGAGCTCTGCTCCAGGGGAGGAAGGAGGAGGGGAGGAGGGGGGGGGGGAGGGGGGGGAGGAGGGGGAGGAGAGAGGGGCGGGGGAAGACAAGAACAAAAAAATAAGTTATAAGGCAGATATGTGTCAGGACACGGCAGAATCTGGCGGTTTTCAATTTTTTAACATGTGGAGTTATTGGTATCATTATAAAGCTTGTTCATTTGTCTTGCTCTTGATGAAAAAAATACTCATCTACCATTAATAGAAGCCAAGATATTTGTGATAGAAAGAGGCGGGGGTTCGCTTGGTTTCAAAGATAAAATAAGCGAGAAAATGGCCACCAAAATTTGGGAACTTCTAAAGCTTGAGAGTCCTTAGAAACTGCAAATTTATATTTGTGAGTCTTAAATCAACATTTTTTAGTGAAATCCACACATAAAGTGTATGTAAATGCACCTTAAAAGTGTTGAGTCACAAAACAAAAATTCGATATTAATTGCCAAATGGACAGAAAAATGACAATTTCTTTGATTTCATTATTTTGATGAGCGCCTGGTTTCACCACCAGCCTCCATGCCTCACATATGTGAGGCAGCGTGGTGGAATCAGGCTCTCGTCAAAATAATCAAAGTGAAGAAACTTGCATTTTTCTGCAGGTTTGTGAATTTTTATCAAATTTTTGTTATTTGGCTCAACACCCTTCATGCCTGTTAAAGAACTCATTTCAGTGTGGATTTTTCTGAAAGGTGTTGATTAAAGGCACAAAAATGTAAATTTTCAGTTACCACGGACTCTTAAGCTAAGGAAATAACTAATTTTGGTGGCCATTTTCTCACTAATTTTACCTCTGAAAACAGGTGACCTCCTTCTTTCGCAAATATCTCGACTTGTATTCAAGATAAATGGATATTTTTTTCATCCACATAAAGACAAGTGAGCAAGCTTTAAGAAGATACCAATAACTCTACATGCCCAAAAATTGACGAGTGCCTGATTCCACCACGCTGCCTCCCATCTAAAAAAAAGATAAGTTTTAGGTTTAGTTGCGGTAAGATTTTTACAACACTAGCAATAGGTCATATAAGAGCCAAAGATTAGAGGTGTTACAAGAGAGCAACAAACATAAAAAAGAAGGAGGGGAGAGAGATAAGGACAACAGATGTTTGATAGGAAAAAGGAGCAAACCACACCAGAGCACCTGCCAACCACCAGCAAAAAACATAGAGAGAAGAAATAAGGAATTAGAATCAGATAATTTGTGGCTCCTACTGGGGCCAATGAGACCACTTCTGGCAGAGAGGAGTGTGCAACGTTTGGAGCATTAACCCAATCCGTACGCCCTGGGGACATTTTGTACCCCCAGGGTTGCATTCTTTACATTTTAGAATACTTCAAGTACGACGAACTCTTTCAAACTTTCAGTATTTCTCAAATATCATTTCGACAGACTGCTATGCAAAGCGTACCGATCGGATTAATGAGTAAATTTCCTCTTTGGAAAGTGGTGGCACAGACTTCCCCACGTTGTATGGATACGATAGTAAAACACGAAGTACGGATAGGGTGAATGAACGATGGGAGCCTCCAGTGAAACTCGTCCGGTCCTCGAATGGACTGTCCCAGCATCCAGTCAGATCGCGGAGTGCAAATGCCAACGCAATCTTTCACGAATTTGAATAGATTTATGTTGACTCGGAAGTGTTGGTTGACAGTTTCATCAGCCAATTTAGGAATATTTTGCTTGTCTGTATCCCCCATTAACACTTTGCAGCCACACAGCCAGCAGTACAAAATACCCCATCTGGTCACCCAGCTAGGACAGTGACTGCAACAGACTTCTCAGGCCTGTCACACAAATGTGTCAAGTGACCAGAATGGATCATTTTCACCGTCACATTATTGTGGCAAAGTGACCACAAATATGTGAAATGTTGCACAAAATCTTTAAAAAATTCCTTTAAAAAGTGAAAAATGATTCCAGGGTTAAAGAGTTAAAAGGATGAAACAGTAAAAGTGAAGCAATTACCTTGTTGAGCTTGCAGTCGATGTTGTTTATCAGCTCGTGAATGTGACTGGAGAAAAACTCAATCACAGTTACACGCGGCGACAGATGCAGCATGGGAAGACAGACTCTCTCTACCGCTGCCCAGCGGATCTCGTGAAAGTAGCTCTGTTCCTTGCTAAAAATAGCATACGGCACATTGAGGGCTGTGGCAAGACCGTCGGGCGTGAGCCTGTGGTTGGACGTCAGGAGCTGATTGTAAATGTGAGTCGTGAGGCATCGCGGAGAAATCAGGTACTCATAAAAATAACGCAGTCGAAGAAATTGAGATTTTTCCATCTGTTGAGCAATTTTTATCAAATCTTTTTGGTTTTAGGCTAAACACCTTTCATCATCATTTTTTATATGTCTATTGAAAAACACATTCCTGCATAGATTACCTCGGTCACAA
>NW_004797958.1:199289-201706 GCF_000002075.1 Aplysia californica
ATAGAGTCCCGTCTTCACGGCTTCAGGCAGGCCTGCTTCAATATCATCGATGAAGACAAGGAACAGTGTGGGGGACACTTTTGGGAGCGAACGACGAGCCTGCAAGATGGTGCTCCCGCCAGCTGTTGCCGAAGGATGTCAGTCTACCAACCGACAAACCGAGACGACAGCTGCAGAACGCGTCGACCCACCTGGAACACCAGGACCTCAACAACGAAGGGGTTTTAGTTTTAGTGAGTGTTTCATGGCACTTGCAACACAAGGTCATGTAAGTGTTGAACATTAGAAGTGTTACAAGAGAGTAACAAACGCAAAAAAAGAAGGAGGGGAGATAAATACGATAGACGTTTGATAGGAAAGAAGAAGCAAACCACACCAGAGCACCCGCCAACCACACACTCGAAGGGGTTAAAGGTAAGTATGTGCAATAAATCTTGAAAAGAAAAATGTGCGAGAGAGCTACGTACATGACTTTGCTCGACTGTTCCCCTTTCAAGGTAACAAAGAAAGGCAACAGGTCCAGGACTTGGTTCTGAAAGAGGAGAAGGAAAACGGAAACGTTCCATATCAACATTAAACAAAAAAGTATTCTATGTATTCTTAGTTTTTGTTTTAGTAAGAGTTTTACGGCACTTGCAACACAATAAAGTCATATAAGTGCCGAAGATTAGAGGTGTTACAAGAGAGTAACAAACACAAAAAAAGAAGGAAGAGAGATCAGGACAATACATGTTTGATAGGAAAGAAGGAGCAAATCACACCAGAGCACCCGCCAACCACCCACAATAGATGTTTGATAGGAAAGAAGGAGCAAACCACACCAGAGCACCCGCCAACCACCCACAATAGATGTTTGATAGGAAAGAAAGAGCAAACCACACCAGAGCACCCGCCAACCACCCACATTCTATGTACTCACTACACACAAACAAAACAGAAAGCAGAGAAGCACAACGGAAAATCAATCGATTAAATATGAGAAATAAAAGTATGGTCTTTACTAATGAAACTATTTCATATTGTAAATTTTGCATTTGGAAATTTGAAAAAAAAAAGATTTTAATGGCAGGCATCTTTCCACTTTGAAAAAGGGTAAGAGAATATCTGAAGGCCATTTTCTTTTTCCTATCGACCATTCTTGAAGAATTTCTTCTCCCCAAACCTACCCATCCCCCCCCCCCCCTCTCACCACCCCCAAAATCTCCCTTCCCCACAGCTCATCACAAAATAACAAACACCAATGAAAAATAACCAGGTGGAACCCACAAGGAAAGCGTAAGAAGGGAAGACCAAAGATGACATGGAGGCGAGCGGTACAAGCGGAAATTAAAAAAGCGGGGACATCATGGAAACAGATAGAAAAGGATGCACAGGACAGGCTTCGCTGGAGTAATGTTGTTGATGGCCTGTGCGCCACTGGGAGTTAAAAAAGGGCAAGAGAGAAGAGATGAAAAAGAACCTGAAAGGAAGGAGACAAAGAAAAGAAGGACAACGAGAAAAATACCAAAAAGGGCACAAAATAAAGACTGAAGGATGCAGGTGGGGGTGGGGGTGGGGTGGGGGAAGGGGGGTGGGGGAAGGAAGGGGAATGGGGGTGGGGGAAGGAAGGGGGGAGGAGGGGGGTTGGGGAGGAAGGCTACAGCCCAACAACAAGAAAAAGGGAGAAGGATTAACAAAATGCAGGGTCAAATAGAGGGGGGGGGGGGGAGATAAAATTTAGTTTCTCACCTTGAAGGCCAGAGTAGTGTGGCAGTCTGTGAGCATGGAGAGGAACATTTCAAAGACCGACTCAACTCCAGGTCCTAACTCCTTGATGAACTGAGGACACAATGATAATAATAATAATAATAGATAACATTTGTATAGCACAAATCTCCGCTCAACAGCAAGCTCTATGCGCTTCACAATCTATACTATTACCCCAGCAGACCTGAGAGCATTCTGAAACAAACTCAACTTCCTGGGAAGCATACAGTGCAAGCAGCCATTTATAGGTGCTAAAACAATAACATACTGACAAGATCTTTCGCTGTCTATGGCCGGGTACCCATTTCCACCTGGGTGAAGCGAGGAAAACTCATGTAAAGTGCCTTTCCCAAGGACACAACGTCCGGCCCGCGGCTCAAACCCCTGATAGGGGGTCAGTTTATTTTAGTTTGTTTAGGGAAGTGTTTTACAGCACTCGCAACTGGATAAGATCATATGAGCGCACGAGACACATTAAACATGTTCAGTTTGGTCACAATTTTGAATTTCGCCCGGGTGGCGGCCAAAGCCTACTTGTCCATAGAAGTAAAATCAATGAGGAATACTTTGGTCAGTACCAGTGGGAGTGGGGGGGGGGGGGGCCATTTTTTGTGTTTGTTTATAAAGAAAACCAAAGAAGAAAAATTATTTTTTATTATTTTTTTTATATC
>NW_004797958.1:202591-220096 GCF_000002075.1 Aplysia californica
GCTCAAACACTAACAAACTGACAAGATCTTTCGCTGTCTATAGCCGGGTACCCATTCCCACCTGGGTGAAGTGAGGAAAATTTGTGTAAAGTGCCTTTCCCAAGGACACAACGCCGGGACCTTGACGTGATTCGAACCCACGACCTTACTGTTGTGAGTCCGAGAGCCTAACCACTAGGCCACCGACGTCACAAAATATTGACTTGATGAACAAAATGATCTAATAATGAAGCCCTTCAAAGGCAACATTTGGCTAATGTGGAGCCCGCTTGAACAAAAATCTGACGGACCGCTGGCTGGGTTTTCCTCTGTTTAGCAGGAACTTTGGTGTGGGGGGGGAATACTTTTTTTTTTAATTGAGCTTTTTATTTTCAGTCGGTTTACTGCTGCTTTCAGATTCACCATGTTCAGTTTAAGCAGGCTCCACTACGTTTCTTTTCATCAGGTTTTATTCTGATATTGATAACATTCAAAGATGGATTTTCTTTCCGTCCTGAGGGGCAGGACACAACCTTCATTCCCAACTCCTCCCATAGAGGGACCTGAAATTAGGAAATAAGTCCTCATCTTCATCCCTAACATAAAACAAAAGTGTGCCTAAAAATCACAAGGGGGCCGCTTCCAAGTGATGACACTGTTAGTGTATGTGTTGCCCTACATCTAGGCTATCATATTTTCAAAACAGTGAAAGGAATGTGGCCAATAATGGAAAGTTTTAAAATATATTTTTAAACTACCCCCCAAAGAAATATTCTCCTCAGACATTGATAGATGAAGTACTATTACTTTTTCCGTAAACTCCGATCTTTCAAAGCATGGTCGAGTACTGCCAGGAGCACTCGACTGACGCAGCGGGGCTCCTTGGACGCATGCGTCATTAACGACCTGACGATTTCCCGTGCCGATGACGTCATGATGTGTGAAGCCAGCGTGGAACTGAAGGTGGTGAGGAAAAAGTCCCCGTGGCCGATCTCGATGTTCTTGCGCGCTCCCTGCACGGAGGACTTGTCCAGGATCTTCGCAACAAGCTTGTCAACCTGCAGGGAAAGGAAAAGCTCAATCAAACCTGCTCACAGACTTTTAGTTTTGGTAGAGGTTTTACGGCGCTCGCAACTGCATAAGGTCATATGAGCGCCAGAAGATTAGAGGTGTTACAAGAGAGTAACAAACATAAAAAAGAAGAAGGGGAGATAAGGACGATAGATGTTTGATAGGAAAGAAGAAACAAACCACACCAGAGCACCCGCCAACCACCCACTCACAGACTTTCTTTTATTTTTTTTTTGTCCTTTGAAATTAGGTCATATAAGTGGCATCGGTCAACAAAACCAGACAGGACATGGTCAGAAACAACAAGATCAGAGAAATGGTGGGAGCAACACCTGTCCTCTACTACATTCGAAAGCAAACAATAAGGTGGTTTGGACATCTCACACGTATGGCACCTCACCAGCTTGTCAGTAAAGCCTACTACAGGAAAGTATCAGGGTACAAGGCAAGAGGAAAACCAAGACAGACATGGATCCAGGGTGTGAAGGATACCCTGAGAACATACAATATCCTACCCAGCCAGGCCATCAAACTTGTTAGAAACAAGAAGCTCTTTCTCCTCTCGACGCCCTAGAGGTACATGAGGGCGGATAAAGTAAAGTAAAGTAAGTAAGTGGCATCGGTAGTCTAGTGGTTAACTGATTCCGTCCATTCGGCCGCTGACAGTGGCTCTGAGTTTTTCCGCTGCCTCCATTCGGCCGCTGTGAGCGGCTCAACGAAATCCGAAACAAAGGTGCACTTTTTAACATAGTTCCTACTTTTTAAGTTGTCGAAAGGAAGTAGAACTTGTAAACAAACCTGACCTCAATCTCTGAGCGCCAATATCGATCGAAACTCCGCGAAATTCTTGCAAAATCGTTTTGTTGTCGCTATGTAGGCTAGATCTAAGGGTAAACAACACGGAGCCTGGTATAATAAAAAGGCCCTTCAAAGAAAGATATTCAACTAAATTTGTGAAATTCTTGCATAAATGTGTGCTAGGGTGATATCGCTACAATGTTGTGTTGATTCCTATGGATTATAAGGACTTGTAGAGCTGAGAAAATGCGGTAAGTCGAAATTTTCAAAGAGCTGTTGCGCAATTTTTTTTCTGCATTCGTTTTTGTCAGAAGGAAAATGTAATACAAACAGTACACAGATTTTTCTATTTATTCCCATCAGTTTGGTGTATGACAATACCTATTAGAGTGACTTAGAGCTTCACAGTAATGCATTAAATAGATGCACCCCAGGTCTAAAACTGAGCAGGGAAAAATAACTCTGTCCAGAGCCTGAAAAAATCATGGACGGAATCAGTTAAGCTACCGGACTCATAATCATGGGGTTGCAGTTTCGGTGGTTCGAGCCTCAGGCCCAAACGTTGTGTCCTTAGGAAAGGCACTTACCACGAATGTTCCTCACTTCACTCAGGTGGGAACAGTTACCTGGCCATTGACAGCAAAAGATCTTTGTCAGTATGAAAGTGTTATAGCCCCTATAAAATGTTAGTTTTAGTAAGAGTTTTACGGCACTTGCAACACAAAAAGGTCATATAAGTGCCGAAGATTAGAGCTGTTACAAGAGAGTAACAAACATAAAAAAGAAGGAGGAGAGATCAGGACGATAAATGTTTGAAAGGAAAGAAGTAGTAAACCACACCAGAGCATCCGCCAACCACCCACCATGCAAAGAGGGAGGGACAGACTCACGTCAAAGGAGAGCTGCAGCGACAGCTCCAGGAGAGCGTTGGCCAGGGTCTGGGCTGTCGGGCTCAAGGTCGCAGCTGTCCTCGTTCTGTCCTCTGTTTGAACCAGGCCCTGTGAAGTGTCGCAAAGTGATTCCCCAACGATCAGATTATCTTCACTCATTCACTCATCATTCCTGTCTTGAACTCCCCACCAAATTAAGGAGATTTCAAGGAGATTTCAAGGAGGTTTCAAGGAGAATTCAAGGAGGTTTCAAGAAGATTTCAAGGAGATTTCAAGAAGATTTCAAGGAGATTTCAAGGAGATTTCAAGGAGATTTCAAGGAGGTTTCAAGGAGATTTCAAGGAGGTTTCAAGCAAAAACTTTAAAAAATTCAAGAAGATTTGGTCCAGAAATTTTCACGCCGTTTTCGACGGAGCACTCGCACCTGAAAGCCTATTTCCGATAGGCCTACACTAGTCCTAAAGGAATCGTAGCTTCCATTGTCCGACAAATTTTTCAAGGAGGTTCCTCAAATTCAAGGAAATTTGTTGGAGATTTTTCATTAAATGCAAATTCAAGGAGTTTTCAAGGACTCCTTGAATTCAAGGAGGCCGCAGGAACCCTGCTTTATGTAATCCCTGATATCTCCAGTTACCACGAATATCTCCAGCTACCACGGATATCTCCAGCTACCACGGATATCTCCAGTTACCACGGATATCTCCAGCTACCACGGGTATCTCCAGCTACCACGGATATCTCCAGCTACCACAGATATCTCCAGCTACCACGGATATCTCCAGTTACCACGGATATCTCCAGTTACCACGGCTATCTCCATTTCACTACCTCAGATTCACATAGTTCTGTCTGGCATAGTCTGCCATCTTACCTCTTATCTTATCTTACCTAACCTTTTCTATCTTATCCTATCTTACTTCATCTCACCTTACCTAATCTTATCTTTTATCATCTTATCATATCTATCGCATCTTATCTCATCTCATCTCATCTTTTCTACCTCGAAGACATTGTCTAGCAGCAGAGAGGCCAGGTCAGCCTTTGACGTCGTCCCGGCGGTGGCGGCGGCCGGCAGTTGGTCCATCAACAGTTTGGCGGCGTGCAGCTGTCGGTAGCCGCCCACCATCTGACTCAGCTGTGTGTAGTCCAGGGAGGCCGAGCTCAGATCAAGGGGAAGCGACGACGTCAGGTTGCTGGGGACGACAGATGGAACAAACGACTGGGGCTCAAGTTTTTTTGTTTTGTTTTGATTTGTTTTGTTTTGTTTCGTTTTTGTTTAGGGAGGTTGTTGATTTTTTTTGGATTTTTTTTTTCTGGGGGCGGGTTGGTCCCATAGTACATGAACATTATTACTTACTTACTCTCTTGCGGGCTTTGGTGCTGTGGGGAACTGAGCACTTATGGACCTGTCCAGTGTGCAATGACGTTGTTGCCCAGGACAGGTAATACAGGTAATACTCTCTCCCAATACCGTCAGGTACATAAGGCAGGGAAAAGTCAACGCAGCAGCTTGCCTGTTCCTTTTTTCAGTTGCTTTTTTTTTGGGGGGGGGGATTATTTTTTTTATTTTTTTTTATTTTTTTTTGTCACATAGGACAGGAACGTTATTAAGCAGTGGAAATAGTCTAAGACAGCCACCAATCGCCATGAAGGAGAAAAGTGGTCATCTTGGACGGGTGGCCGCCGTCTCAGGCAGGACTGATCAAAATTAAGACAACAAACTAAGGCCAAATGTACAAGAAATGTGTCACAATGCAGTGGAATCAAGCACTCTGCAATTTTGTGGCATATGGAGTTATTGCTTTTGGAGGAAAAATGTCCATCTATCTTGAATGGAAGTCCAGATATCTGCGCATATGGAGTTATTGCTTTTGGAGGATAAATGTCCATCTATCTTGAATGGAAGTCCAGATATCTGCACATATAAAGTTATTGCTTTTTGAGGACAAATGCCCATCGATCTTGAATGGAAGTCCAGATATCTGCACATATAAAGTTATTGCTTTTGGAGGAAAAATGTCCATCTATCTTGAATGGAAGTCCAGATATCTGGAAGAGATGTGGTTCGCCTGGCATCAGACGGAAAATCTGTGAGAAAACTGCTGCCAAAGTTTGCGAACTTCCAAAGCTACAATGTCCATGGGAAATGAAAATGTACATTTGTGTTCCTTTGATGAACACTGTTCAGTAAAAACTACACAGGAATGTGTTTTGAAAAGGGAATAATAGGTGCTGAGTCCAAAATAAATAATTCAATAAACATTGCCCATCACCGAGGGTGAAAAATGTCATTTCGTGCAATAAGAGCCAGTTCCATGTATCAAGGTTTCAGCAAATTTGTCAGGAGGAACAAAAAACTGATTAAAGTCGTCATGTACGAATGATCAACACACCGGAAACGATCAAGCCCTAAAAGCGTGTCATATGATACGCAATTTAGGAGTTCTTGGCGTTACTGTCAGTTCTATAATAATTCTTGTTGCTTCATCCAAGTTGTAACAATATTGAGATCCATTCCGCACATCTCAAGATGAGCTAATTTGGAAGCAAACAGCTATGATAAATGAAACAGTTATTTGCTTTTTATATCGATTTTAAGGAGGGGAACTCTATGAAACTTATACAGAAATGAAGCCCATGATACGCGCTTTCCATTGGGGGAAAAATATTTTCGCACCATAATCATGATACGCGGATCTGGCTCTTAGAGGACGATTTTCTTAAATTTCACTGTTTTTGACGAGCGCCTGATTTCAGCACGACGCCACACAAACATACAATCTTCGGCACTACTCACCATTCAGTTTCCAGCAGTCGCCTGAGAGTGACCTTGAACTGTTTGAGCAGTTGAGCAGGCAGGTGTTTGTGGACAACTGCGAGAACTTGACTCATCTGACGACAGACACCCACACAGTAGTGGTAAACCAAAACAGTCACATCTGCTTTTTATTTTTAGTAACGTTTTTTTTTTTTTGTAAGTTTTTTACGACACTTGTAACACAATACGGTCAATTAAGTGCCAAGGATTAGGGGTGCTACAAGAGAGCAACATACACAAAATACAAGGAGTGGAGATAAGGACGATAGATGTTTGATAGGAAAGAAGAAGCAAACCACACCAGAGCAACGGCGCTCACAACTGCATACGGTCTTATGAGAGACAATGGGAGGATTCAAAAATCTTTAAAGACACATTTAATGACATCATTTTTATGTCAGCAGATTCATGTTCAGTACAATGTTATGTAAATGACTATATATCCATTTATGTATTTTGCGAATTGCATTGCGTATATTATTTTATTATATATGTGTGTGTGCTCATTTCATAACGATGTGTAAGCATGCGCGTGTGAAAAGCAAGTAGATGTATGTGTGTGTGTGTGTGTCTGCATGTGCATGTGCGTTTGCGTGTGCGTGTGCGTGTGCGTGTGTGTTCGACGTGCATGTGTGTGCACATGTGTGTGCACATGTGTGTGTGTAATGTGTGCATGAGTGTGTGTGCGAGTGTGTTTGTGTGTGTATGTGTGTGTGTTAGTGTGTGTGCGTGTGTATGAGTGTGTGTGTGTGCGTGCGTGTGTTTCGCGAGCGTGAATATTGTTCGTACATGCATTTATGTAAAGCGCCTAGAGCTGTGTTTACACGGGAGTGGGCGCTATAGAAATTATCTTCATTATTATTATTATTATGTCAACAGAGAAGTCCAAACATGGAATCAGATTTTGAGTTTCACAACATGTCTAGCATTTTTTTAATGGAATATTTTTTTTTAATAGTAGAGGGTTTTATGGCGCTCGCAACTGCATAAGGTCATATGATCACCAAGGGGTGGGTGTCAACAGAGAAGTCTTCACAGGGAATCAGACTTAGACTACTCATCTCTCTAGCCTCAACTGCACAAAGTCTGCTTTGACTATCAAGGCACCCCGGAAATAGCAGTTCACAAGAGAGTGACAAACATACAAAAGAAGCAGAGGAAAAAGACCGATAGTAAGGATGAGGAAAGAAAAAGCAGCAGCTCCCCCTATGTTGTTCCGGCACAGTATGAGTATGAGCACGACATTGATAAATCACCCCATTTACAACTCTACTGTGCATAAGAACATGTTAATATTCCTCGCTTTGGGAATGGCCTAAAGACAACTTCAGTCAGTAGCACTGCCCTGCAGGGGGGGGGGACTCTGGGCTCTGTTTGTCTTGCAGTGTTCCTCAGTTTGGTCTGCCTCTCCACATTGGCATTTGGCTTAAAAGCGACCAATTCTAATACAAACATTAATTCACAATTTAAAAAATTTATTTAAAAAATAAATAATTACACTTTTATTTGTCCCAGAAGGGCACTTTGTTTTACAATGGCAAACATACATACATAAATACATAATTATAAATACATACATACATAAATACATACATACATAAATACATACATAAATACACACTATTACACAAATACAGAACAGTTTACAAACAATGCCACTGTCGGTCGCCACTGTGCAGCGCCCTGTAATTTGAGCTAGGGTTGTCGTGTCTTGCTCAAGGACACACTCCAGTGACCACCCATCTGATCCCCAATTCACCGACACTTGCTTGACATTGCTTGAGTCAAAACTCACTACTGACTTAGCCACTGGAGCCCCCAATACGCTGAAGGATACAGTTTCACGATTTACAAACCTCTTTCGGCAGATTGAGCATGATCTCAGTGTCGGCCAAGTTGAAGCCTACGCTGGCCGGACGCAGGACGCAGTCGCAGAGCAGACGCCACAAATCCTCGCACCACAAGGACGCAGGAACCACCTGAGAACAAGGATCAAGCTTTCAGTACACAATCTTCTTTTTTTTTCTTCTTTTTTTTTGGGGGGGGGGATAAGTGTTTTACAGCGCTCGCAACAGCATAAGGTCATATGAGCGCGCAGGACACACTAAACATTTTCAGTTTGTAGGACATTTTGAATTTTCTTTGGGTAGCAGCCGAAGAGAACTCTTACCGATTTTTGGCAACCAAGGGATCTTTAACGTGCGCAACTTGCACATGGCATCTCCAAAATGTTTCTCCTTTGTCCAAGAAGGCTAGGTGTAGATCTTTCCTACCAGAAGATCAGAGGTGCGGCTGAAAGACAGCAGTAAGAAGGAGCCAAGGTAGAAAGTAGAAAGGCTGCAGAAAGAGACAGAAGCCCAGAGGAGGAGGCGAAGGAGGTGAGGGGATGAGGGCAAAAAAGTGGAGACGAAAGCAGACACAGTACATTGTTAGAGAGCAAGAAAGGAGGTGAAAGGAGTATATTTTAGAGAATAAAATTTTCCGTCGCTATCCGGATTTGAACCTGGGGCCTATTGAATGAGAGGCAAACCAACTGAGCACAGGAATCAAGCCTTCAATAAACAACTGAGTTTAATTTTAGTAAAGTTTTACGGCACTCGCAACTACATAAGGTCATAGGAGCACACCAAGGGGTGGATGTCAACAGAGAAGTTCAAACGGGGAATCAGGCTTACTCTGCTCACCTCTCTAGCCTAAACAGCACAAAGTCTGCTTCGACTATCAAGGCACCCCGGAAAATACAGTTCACAAGACAGTGACAAACATTCAAAAGAAGTAGAGGGAAAATGACGATAGTAAGGATGAGGAAAGAAAATGCAGCAGTTCCCCCTATGTTGTTCCGGCACAGTATGAGCATGACATTGATAAATCAATACAATTCTACTGTGCATACAAACATGTTAATATCCCCCCCTGCGGGAATGGCCTTAAGACACATTTCAGTCAGTGACACTACCTTGGTGGGGCCTCGGTTTACTAAGAGTTACTAATAATAATAATAATAAAAATAAATGACATTTATACAGCACTCAACCCCAATTAAAGTACACAGGCTCTGAGCGCTTTACAATACAGTACAGCGTACAACAGTAACATAAAATGTGTTCTGACTAAAGAAAAATTACTCCAAATATTCATCTTATTAATTTGAAAACAGAAACAACTTCAGCTGACATTTGAAAGAATCAAAAGATTTGATCTCTCTTAAAGTACTAGGTAAAGCATTCCAGATCTTGGGGCCTTGGTATTCAAATGCCCTTTCACCCATTGTTTTAAGTTTCAAAGAAGAAAAACAAGAAGCTTGAGGCAGCTATGCTTTACCTTCAACACTTCTTGAGAATGACGAGCCAGCAGGATGGACAGAAAGTTCCACAAGCGAATGATCACCGTGCATTTCATCCTGAAGAACACAGAGATGGCTTTGTCAGTAAATTTTCGATCATGTAAAAGTTATCACAAATCATGAGCTTTTATTCTCATAAAACGATTACAACAAGAAAGGGCAATGATGACAATATAGAATTCAAAACAGATTTTCAACTTCCATACCAAAGTGTTTTTGAAGTGACTTATCCAATTCACACTAAATACAGTCAAACCTGTGTAAGATGGCCAACCATTGTCAAGAGAAAAGTGGCCGTATAAGACAGGTGGCCGTCTTAGGCGGGACTGATCAAGATGAAGAAAACAAACCATTCTCATTTGAGGTCCCAATCGAAAGTAGCCGCATTGTTGTTGTTTTTGTTGTTGTTGTTGGTGGTGGTGGTGGTTTGTACATGTATTTTGTTTGTAATTTTGACTTTGCTAATTTTGCACAAGGGTGACAATAAAACGAAATGTATCTGACGAGGAAGACCGAGTGCCATGTTAAAACAAACACACTGGTCGCCACCACTCGGAGAACGAGCAACGCTTCTGTCACAAGTTCATGTTGACGTCCTCTGTTACTTTGTTACAGACTGGGTAAACAGTGACCACTCATTTCACTTACGATTTGCGTGTGAGTTCTGGACGGGGCATATGGGTTTTCAGGGATCACACGCTTACCTCACCAGCAGCTGAAAATTGGTAGTTATTGGCCAACAGTGGGAGGGGCCTACGCAGTATGATCGGTTGGAGGGACTACCTAACAACAACGACATGTGATTGAATTATGACGGCTCGCCCACAATGCCAGGGGCCAATGCACAATTTATGACAAAACGTAATGGAGTCACTAAGGTGGCCGTCTAAGACAGGTGTTATTGCTTAGTGTGATAGGGGTTGTGTGTTAAAATATGGTGGCCGCGGCCGCGTTGGACAGGTGCCCGTTTTACACAGTTAAATTATATAGAAAAAACGCAAGGGGGGAAATGGAAAGTGGTCGTTTGTACAGGTGGCATTCTTATAGAGGTGGCCGTCAGGGCAGGTTTGACTGTATATGAAATGCTATTTGAAAAAAATCATACTAATTAAAAAACATTAAAATATTTTGACAAAATTGAACTTTAGAGCATGATAAAGTAAATATCACTATGAGAAAGACACTACATAATAAATACTATGATAAGTTACTGAGCAATTCTTACCTGTTGAACCCATAGAGTTACTGAGCAATTCTTACCTGTTGAACCCATAGAGTTACTGAGCAATTCTTACCTGTTGAACCCATAGAGTTACTGAGCAATTCTTATCTGTTGAACCCATAGAGTTACTGAGCAATTCTTACCTGTTGAACCCATAGAGTTACTGAGCAATTCTTACCTGTTGGACCCATAGAGTTACTGAGCAATTCTTACCTGTTGAACCCATAGAGTTACTGAGCAATTCTTACCTGTTGAACCCATAGAGTTACTGAGCAATTCTTACCTGTTGAACCCATAGAGTTACTGAGCAATTCTTATGCATTGTTTACTGGACAAATTGCACCTGTTGAACTAAGAAGTCACTGGGCAACTTTCTCATCTGGCAATTTTCTCTCTTGTGTTGAACTCATTATTTGAGTTACTGGGCGATTTTCACCTGTTAAACTCATGAGTGACTCAGAACTCTCACCTGTTGAACTCATGAGTGACTCAGAACTCTCACCTGTTCAACTCATGAGTGACTCACAACTCTCACCTGTTGAACTCATGAGTGACTCAAAACTCTCACCTGTTGAACTCATGAGTGACTCACAACTCTCACCTGTTGAACTCATGAGTGACTCAGAACTCTCACCTGTTGAACTCATGAGTGACTCAGAACTCTCACCTATTGAACTCATCTTTTTCCCACGGCGTGAAAACCGTCACCTTAGATGAGCTGAACAACTTTGAGACGCCCTCGATGTCTTGAAAGGCAACACTTCGGAGAAAGAACTCCAGACTCTTGAACATACAACTCATCTCCGACCCTTTGCCTTGAGGGGGTCAGAAAAGGAAACAGATGGAAAAGCAGATTGACCCTCGACATGTTCAAGAATTCAATAAAAAAAAAAATACAATTTAAAAAATTCCACTTTCAGTGATGCTCCTAGGGAAATTTGCTTTTTTAAAGTTTTAGTACGTGTTTTACGGCACTCGCAACACAATAAGGTCATATAAGTGCCGAAGATTAGAGGTGTTACAAGAGAGTAACAAACACAAAAAATAAGGAGGGGAGATAAGGACGATAGATGTTCGATAGGAAAGAAGGAGCAAACCACACCAGAGCACCCGCCAACCACCAATGAAATTTGGTTTACAGTGGTTTAAAAAATATAATATACTATACATAC
Source organism: Aplysia californica (assembly GCF_000002075.1). Lineage (NCBI taxonomy): Eukaryota > Metazoa > Mollusca > Gastropoda > Aplysiida > Aplysiidae > Aplysia > Aplysia californica. The sequence goes on from NW_004797958.1 coordinate 213,885, forward strand.
ATAAATACGGTGCATAAATACAAGTTTTAGTAAGCGTTCTTTCACACCTAGCAACACAAGTAAGTCATGCAAGCGCCAAAGAATACAATAAATTACATGTTTTACAAGAGAGTAACAAACACAAAAAAGAAGAAGGAGAGATAGAACAACAGTTGTCTGATAACAAAGATGAAGCAAACCACACCAGAGCACAGCCAACCACCCACTAAACAGCTGAGACAGGGTCAACGACAACAACAACAACAACAACAACAACAACAAGCAGCAGTATAGTCTACCAGTAAAGAGCTGAGACAGAGTCAACAACAACAACAACAACAACAACAACAAGCAGCAGTATAGTCTACCAGTAAAGAGCTGTGACAGAGTCATGAGGTCCTCCCCAAACACCCAGCAGGAGCAGTCTAGAGCGGCCAACACTAGGTCGAACCACCGGGTCGTGGCGCTCAGAGAGAAGCTCTTCTTGTCCTTCCCTGGCAGCGTCGGCTGTCCCAGGATGCCGTGCGTGTCGCTCGCCGCTTGACCTCCACCTTCAAATCTGACGACGAAAACAACAGAGACATAGGATGCCCTCGGCAAATCGCGACCCCGGCGCTTTCTTGTAGTGTTTTTAGTTTTAGTTGTGCTCGCAACTGCATAAGGTCATATGAGTGCCAGAAGATAAGAGGTGTTACAAGAGAGTAACAAACATAAAAAAGAAGGGCAGATAAGGATGATAGATGTTTGATAGGAAAGAAGGAGCAAATCACACCAGAGCACCCGCCAACCACCCACATATCCATTTTTAATAACAGTGAAAATAGTTCATAACAAAGAGTGAGCTTAAAAGAAGATGTCACATTTTCACTGTTTTAAAGAAATGGAGATATGACAAGAGGGCACTGAGGTCGCGAAATATGTCATGACGTGCTGGAATCAGGCACATGTCTATTTTCTGGCATAAGGAGTTATCGATATCAATCTTAAATCAAAGCTTGTTCATTTGTCTTGCATTTGGCAAGAAAAAAAAACAGAAGGCGAGATATTTGTGATTGAAGGAGGTGGGAGTCGCCTGGTAGGACAGGTAAAATTAGCGAGAAAATGGTCACCAAAGTCTGGCGACCTCCAAAGCTATAGTGTCCTTGGAAAATGGAAATGTACATTTTTTATGCCTTTAACGAACGTGTTTCAGTAACATCCACACAGAAATGTGTTTTTATAGGAACGTACAAAGTGTTGAGCAAAAAAAAAAATAATAAAATCGAAAAAATTGCCCTACGCCCACAAAAATGCTGGTTTCTTTGATTTCATAGTTTTGACAAGCACCTGATTTCACCACACTGCCTTATGTATCATTAGATGGCCCATAACGTCTTTATTCAAGTAACAGCCTGTCTAGAAACCCTTCAACATTGAGGAGAGCGATTGTGAAACGTATTTTGAGCTTTAAATAAAAGTTTCACGGCACTTGCAACAAAAATAGGCCCTATCAGTGGCCGCAGATCGGAAGTGTTACTGGAGAGTAGCATGAAACTAAAAGAAGGAAGACAAAGATAAGGACAACTCTGCCATAAGCTGACAAAACGCCTTAGGCGTCAAAACTGTTATTTGCTAACTCAAAGGCCTGATCAGTTACCCTACTTGTGTGGAGAAGAAAAAAAATGAAAGTGTGACTAGTTCGTGAATAAATTAGAATTCAAATTTCGGAAACACTCTACTTTTTAATGGTTACGCTGACGAAAAACCTCATTTTCTCGAAACTGTGGTAAATTTTAAAAAGGCGTTTCGTCCGCTTGCAGCAGAATAGACATTTGATCAGAAAGAAGGAGCAAACCACACAAATCCCCCCTCCCTACCCCCCCCCCCCCACCAACCACAAACAAATTGTGGAATGACGCTGATAAATTTTCCACCCTCACAATGAAACAACATTGTAACTGCATAACTGAGGTTGAGCACTTTTTTGGGGGGCAGCTATGATTCTAAAATGAATCTTTTTTTTTCTACCACGCCAGTGTCTCCTGAAATTATCTTTCATTTGGCAGAGCAGTTAGCTTTCGTAAGGTCTTACAGCGCTCCCAACTGCATAAGGTCATATGAGCGCCAAGGGGTGGATGTCAACAGAGAAGTCCTTACAGGGAATCAGATTTACTCTGCTCACCGCTCTAGCTTCAACAGCACAAAGTCGGCTCCAACTATCAAGGCACCCCGGAAAAAGCAGTTCACAAGAGAATGACAAACATACAAAAGAAGTAGAGGAAAATTTATAATAGTAAGGATGAGGAAAGAAAAAGCAGCAGTTCCCAAGGCAGTGGGGATGCAAAAAAACACAAGACAGAGATATCATACCGCTTGAGAAAGTACGAAGCTCCTTCTGATTTGTGGATGATGCTGAAAAATGTCTTCTGGGACTTCACACCTAGAGAATGTAAGAACAGATTAAAAGCGACATTTAAATCAAAAGAAATCAGTTTCGACAAAGAGTCAATGCTTAAAAAAAAAATAGCAGGTCACAAGAGAGTGACAAACATACAAAAGAAGTAGGGGAAAATTGACGAAAGTAAGGATGAGGAAAGAAAAAGCAGCAGTTCCCTTTTGCAATTCCGGAACAGTTATGAGCATGACACTGATGAATCAGCCCATTTACAATTACAATTCTACTGTGCATAAGAATTCGAGATGTTAATGTCCCCCCTTTGGGAATGGCCTAAAGACAGTTCAGTCAGTAGTACCGCCCCACGGGGTAATCCTGAAAGAGTGAGAAGACCAACCAACCACCCACAAATCAAAACTTCCCCTCAAGAGTGAGAAGAAAGTACCTTGCAGCAAGGGGCAAACAGCACCAGAGCACCCACCAACCACCCGCAAATCCTGAAAGAGTGAGAAGAAAATACCTTGCAGCAAAGGGCACAGATTGTACACCAGTCTCATGCACACGTGTCGACACTCCGTCTGAGGCCGCCCGCACTGACGGGTCAACCAGCGCACCGCAAACTCCAGCTTCCTGCTGCTCCAAGCACTGGGGAAAACATAACAACCATGATGATATGTACAATAATAATAATATGTATAATATGTATAATAATAATTATTATTATAATTCTAACAATAATTATTGTAATAATTATAATAATTATAATAATGATAGTAATAATAATCTTACTACTAATAATAGCAATAATAATAATAACAATAATAATAATAATAATAATAATAATAATAATAATAATAATAATAATAAAAATAATAATAATGATAATAATAATAATAACGATGAAAAAATAAAGATGAAAATATAAAAATAATAAAGATGAAAATATAAAAATAATAAAGATGAAAACAATAATAATAATAATAATAATAATAATAATACTATGTATAACATGTATAATAATAATAACCTAATAATAATAATAGTAATGATAATATCAATATGTATATAATAATAATAATAATATACAATAAAGGAGATAATAATAAAAATAACAAAACTGCTATTTTAAAAATCTTTCAACAAAAAAATGGAAATCACAAAGGGAAAACAAATAAAAGACAAACCTGGGCTCGGGCCGAACTTTCAACCCAGGATCCTCCTTTAACATGTCCACCTTGACCCGAATAATTCTCTCCAGATGATCCAAAGCTTTGCTGCATTGCTCCTGGGTGCCTGACAGGATAGACGCACACAGTTCTTTAGATGACACATGGTCGCTTTTAAACACAAGGGGGCTATCCCGAAAAATGCTGTTTTGAGAAAATTAGAAAATCAAAGGTAAAGTTTTGCCCCTTGTTCAGTTTCTTTAAAAGACAAGGAGAATTTTAAACTGATATACACACAAATGAAACCAAACTTCTCCTATAGGTAGGGCAATGCCCACTTTTGGTGCAGGTCAAGAATTCTCAAACCCCCCCCCCAAATCTGGGTTAGCCCGCTTGTCCTTTTTTTTTAGGGGGGCGGGGGTTGATTTAGAGATTGGCGGTTTTCCGACTATTGGCGGACAATTTACAGGTCTGCACTAGGACTTGTAAAATCAAAAAAAGAGCCAAAAATATTTTTTTTAGAGCCAAAAATCTGCTGGCGGTAAAAATCATAATAAATCGCCTTATAATCGGAATTTCACAGTGAGGCTAAAAAATCGTAATGATTAAGAAAAAATCGGAAAGGTTGGCAGCCCTGTTAGATGTATATGAGACAGTGGATCATCACCGGTTCCACTGCACAGCCCTAAATGACATTAGAGCCACACAACTTCCTCTGAGACCTAACATTGACAACACACTTTATGGAACATTGCAGCAACAGCAGCAAACCTGCACTTATTGCAACACGGCATTGGACACAGCAACGAGAGCCAAGCTGTTGCTGGATCGATAGCAACAACAATTTCTTCTTCTTAAGGTGTCAGGTCTGGAGCAGACATTGATGATCATGGTACCCCATTCCTTCCTGTCGTCTGTCTTCTCGATCAGCACGGATTTTCTCTTTGCATTATCCATGGCAAAGTTGTTCAGGCCATCCGTGTATGTTGTTCTTTGTCTTCCTCTGCTCTTCCTTCCCTCTATCTTTCCACACAGCAGCAGTTTCTCTAGTCCATTTGATCTATTTACGTGGCCAAAGAATCTTGATTCAACAACAATGTCATGTAATAAAGTAATTATTGAATAAGAAATATGCGAATGCACACCACTACTGATTACTGGAGCTGACCCGGAAGCTGTACCTAACTTAGGAGGGAGACTTCACTTCCCCCAGAGCTGTCACGCCGTGAACAACACATTCTGAGTACACCTCATCAAGAGACTTAACAGGATAGTGCCTACAGATTATCTAGATCTAGATTCGTTACAAACAACAACAACAACATCTTGTTCTTATCTAATCTATCCTATGAACAGTTACAGCTCACCCAAAGATTTTTCATCCGTGTGAGCCATGGCCAAGCTCTCAACAAAGTTGACGAGGATTTGGAAAGTGAAGCGGTCCACTAACGCATTCTCCTCTCTGTGAAGGAAAACCAACATTCAAGTGTCAATCAAGGAGTCAAACAGAAAGACAAAACATTTACATGTGGAAGTATCAATCAAGGAGTCAAACGGAAAGACAAGCATTTACATGTGGATCAAGTAGCAGGCAATAATTCTATCAGAAAGAAGGGATTGCAAACACACAACAAAGTGCAGTTGCCATAGATTTGTACACTTAAACTGGGCACCGTCATGGCCGCCGATCTTCGCTCTGTGGAAAAACGTATCAGCAAAACACGAGGAGCCCCGCCAAGTCTAACAATTTTTTAAATTATTTCATTCTAACAAATTTGTCTTAGGAACTGGGATTTAACACCAAGCTGAGGATCTTCAAAACAAACGTGAAGACTGTTCTACTGTATGGTTCAGAGACATGGAGACTCACAGCAAGAGACTAATAAATTGTAAAAACTCCACCTGTTGTATGAACGTGAGACATGGAACGCATCACAGACCTGCATAAAGAGGACCCAGGTTTTCTTGAACAAACATCTAAGAAAGTTACTGAGGATCAGATGGACAGAGAGGGTCACCAACAAGGAAATGTAAAGGAAAACAAGACAGATCCCAGCCAGAGATGAGGTAGGAAAAAGGCGGTGGCGACAGATTGGACATACTCTCAGGAAGTCAGGTAGCTGCATAGCAAAGAAAGTATTGGATTGGAAACCACAGGGTAAAAGATCAAGGGGAAGACCGCGTGGAACCTGGAGAAGAATCACAGAAATTCAGGAACAGAAAAGTGGGAAGACATGGAATAACATCAAGAGGCTAGCCCAGGATAGAGAAAGGTGGAAAGTGTTTGTTCGTGGCTTATACCCTGGTGCAGGGTGAGAAAGGCAGCGACGATGATGATTTCCACAGGGCTAAAACCCGAGAAGTCACTTATTTTGTCAGCAAGCCTCATGGGGGCTCCAGTGGCTAAGTGAGTAGTGAGTTTAAATTCAAGTAATGTTAAGCAAGTGTCGGTGACATGGGGATCAGATGGGTGGTCGCTAGGGTGTGTCCTTGAGAAAGACACGACAACCCTAACTCAGAATACAGGGCGCTGCACAGTGGCGACCGACAATGGTATGGTTGTAGACTGTTCTGTATTTGTGTGATATTGTGTATTTATGTACGTTATTGAGCATGTATTTATGTATGTACGTATTTATAATTATGTATGTATGTATGTATGTATGTATGTATGTATGTATGTATGTATGTAT
>NW_004797958.1:221353-234623 GCF_000002075.1 Aplysia californica
TTGAATCTGCAAATAATTGTATAAAGGTAAACTTTTGGACACGAAAAAACATTAGTGTTTCTTTGCTCCTGTCCGTTCCTCTCTGTTCCTTCCCCTGTCTATCTTACTGTCAGGAGTCTCTCTCTCTCTCTCTCTCTCTCTCTCTCTCTCTCTCTCTCAGCCTGCCAACCTTTTTAGAGATCTGCTTGAGTGACCACTTGAGGAACTCGCGCAGGCAGCGGGCGCTGAAGTCTCGCAGCGAGGGGTCACTTGGCTGGACCAGACCGTCCTGGGAAACAGACGCATGAATATTCATTAGTTTTATTAACAGTTTTACGGCACTTGAAACACAATAAGGTCATATAAGTGCCGAAGATTAGAGGGGTAACAAAAGAGTAACAAACATCCGTATCCGTCCACCACCTTTTCTTTGTATTCTACACTCTAGTAACCCCTCTTCTTCTTCTTCCCTATCAAACATTTATTCTCCTTATCCGTCCACCTTCTTTTCTAGGCATCATACACTCTAGTAACATCTCTTGTCTTTGGCACTTACGTGACCTATTTGAGTTGTAAAAGCTATAAAACTCTTACTAAAACTGACGACCCTACACTCTAGTAACACAACTTGTCCTCGGCACTTACAAGACCTATTTGTGTTGCAAAAACTGTAAAACTCTCACTCTCTCTCTTGCCCTTTTTTTAACTCCCAGCAGAGCATAGACCATCAAAAACATTTCTCCAACAAGCCTGTCCTGTCTTGAGCTTCCTTTTCTATCTGTTTCCATGATGTCCCTGCCTTTTCCATTTTCGTTTGTACCGTTCGCCTCCATGTCATCTTTGGTCTTCCCTTCTTACGTTTTCCTTGTGGACTCCACGTCAAAGCCTGTCTGATGATGCTTGTCAGGGGTCTCCTCAGGGTGTGCCCAATCCATTTCCATTTCTTCACCTAAACTCTCACTATAACTGACAAATTTAAAAAGAAACGAGACTTACGTAGATACAGTCCAGCAGGGCCATCGTCTCAGGGCTCTCCGACATCTTGTTGCTAGTGAACCAATGAATGAGCTGCATGACAAGAGGTTCGAACAAGTCTTTGCACACCTGTGGAGAACAGCATTGCACGTGTTCATTTGAGTTAGTTTTAGTTTTAGTTCTAGTAAGAGTTTTACCGCACTTGCAACACAATAAGGTCATATAAGTGCCGAAGATTAGAGGGAGGTGTTACAAGAGAGTAACAAACACAAAAAAGGAGGAGGAGAGATAAAGACGATAGTTGTTTGATGATAGAAAACAAAGAGCAAACACACCAGAGCACCCGCCAACCACCCACAAAATTTGAGTTAACCGTCTGCCCCGGAATTCTTTCCCAAATTTGGACAGAATTCTGAGAACACAAATTTTTCCAAAACGAGTGTAGGCAATTTTTACACCCCCCCCATCAACATACTTGCTCCACATGGCAGGCTAAGGCAAACAAGGGAGGGCACAGCTTCAGGTACAGCCTCTAGCACCTTCAACAGTTTAACTTTTCATCTCCGTAGGGGGCAAACACACTACACCGGGCTCCTTTTTTGGTACTAAATCTAAAAATGGTTTACACGGGTTTAGTGTGACAATATACGTGGGTTTCGAGTGACATTATACATGGATTAAGTGTGACAATATACATGGGTTTAACACGACAGTATACGTGAGACGTACCTGCTCCACATCGCAGGCTAAGGCAAACAGGGGAGGGAACAGTTTGCGGTACAGCCTCTCCATGGGGTACTTGTTCTGCCTGTCCCCGGGCAGCTGCGCCCCTCGGCCCAGGGCGTACAGCACCAGGGAGTGCAGGAGCTCGCAGGCAGCCACTTTCGTCTGCCGGTCACTTGACTGCTGGGCCAGCTTGACCACGTGAGGGAGGAATGGATCTGGAAGAGCAGCAATTGGTCTTTTTCTTTTTTCTTTTTTTCTTTTTTTCATAAATGTTATTTGTTTTAGTAGAGGTTTTACAGCGCTCGCAACTGCATAAGGTCATATGAGCCCAAGTCCTTTCAGGGAATCAGACTTACTCTGCTCACCACTCTTGCTTCAACAGCAATAAGTCTGCTTCCACTATCAAGGCACCCCGGAAATAGCGGGTCACAAGAGTGTGACAAACATACAAAAGAAGTAGAGGAAAAATGACGATAGTAAGGATTAGGAACGAAAAAGCAGCAGTTCCCTGTTGCAATTCAGGCACAGTTATGAGCGTGACATTGATGAATCAGCCCATTTACAATTACAATTCTACTGTGCATAAGAACTCGAGATGTTAATGTCCCCCCTTTGGGAATGGCCTATAGACTAAGCGTTTTTAAAAACACTTGTGACTGACAAATACAGACAGTCTCCTTACCAGAATAAAAGACTGGCTTCACGTCAAAGAGCAGGAACTGTCTTTTTTTTTTTATTTAAATAATTTTTGTTTTTAAAATGTGTTTTTGAAAACAGACTTGCGGTTGACCAATCGCTACACTAGAATTACAAAGTTCTATCAGTGGGTGGTTGGCGGGTGCTCTGGTGTGGTTTGCTTCTTCTTTTCTATCGAACATCTATCGTCCTTATCTCCCCTTCTTCTTTTTTATGTTTGTTACTCTCTTGTAACACCTCTAATCTTCTGGTGCTCATATGACCTTATACAGTTGCGAGCGCCGTAAAACGTCTACTGAAAAAAAATGTTCAGTTCTATCAGACATTTTGGCCGTTTTGAGTTACTAAGCCAATGAGGTCAGAAATCAAACGTTCTATTTGCTCTATCAAAATTGAAAGATTATTCAGAGTCGTTATCCAGATATTCATAGAATTGGGTTTTGAAAAAAAACCTTGACATGATGTGAAACTCAAAAGTTTTGACGTCAAATTTCCTCAAAACCAGGTACTGAGCACATTTTGAGAAATTTGACATCAAAACTTTTGAGTTTCACAAATAGAACTTTGTAATTCTAGGGCAGCCAAATACAGACGGCTTCCTTACAAAAATAAAGGACAGGACTAATCTATCTCATAGTGCAGGAATTGTAATTAATCTTTTTCAAATATCTATTTTTTAGAATGAAAGTGTTTTTGAAAACAGACTGGTGATTGACCAACACAGATGGCCTGTATACCAAAGTAAATGACTGTCTTCATGTCAAGAGCAGGAATTGTAATTAACTTTTTAACATTCTTTGAAAAAATGTGTTTTTGAAAACATTCTTTTTGATACATGTATGTGTTTTTGAAACATTCTTTTTGATAAATGTAAGAGTTTTCGAAAACATTCTTTGAAAAAATGTAAGAGTTTTTGAAAACATTCTTAGAAAAAAATGTAAGAGTTTTTGAAAACATTCTTTGAAAAAATGTAAGTGTTTTTGAAAACAGACTTGTGAGAGGCCAACACAGACGACAACTTGCTTACCAAAGAAAATAACGGGCTTCATGTCAAAGAAAGGCACGTCAAAGCGTAGGTGTTTCTGTGAGTCCCAGGCCACCGCCTCATTGCTGATGTCGGCGTCTGCTCGGTCCTGCAGAGTGTGGTTCACCTGGCCTCCCAAGGAGCCCAGAAAATACAAGATACGCTGCTTGACCTGCGACAGCTGGGACTTGCTTCCCTGGACAAATAGATGGAAAGAAAGAAAGAAAGAAAGAAAAAAAAGAATATAAAAACAACGAAAAGATGAAACAAATCTTGTTTTTAAGTTTTAGTAAGAGAGTTGAGGTTTTTTTAGTAAGAGTTTTACGGCACTTGCAACACCATTACATCACACAAGTGTTGAAGATTAGAAGTGTTACAAGAGAGTAACAAACACAAAAAAGAAGGAGGGGAGATCAGGGCGATAGATCTTTAATAGGAAAGCAGGAGCAAACCACACCTGAGCACCCGCCAACCACCCATTGTTGAATTTTACAGCACTTGCAAATCAATTATGTCATATAAGTTTCTGAAGATAACAGGTGTTGCAAGAAAGTAACAAACACAAAAAAGGAGAGGAGATAAGAACGATGAGATATTTGATAGGAAAGAAGGAACAAACCACTTAAGGGCACACGCAAACCACCCACTCATGGCAAAGAAGGAGAAGAAAAAAACACCAGAGCACCCGCCGACCACCCATACATGTTTTTACAACAAACACCACGAGACGACACAAAGACCCACAGACACCTTGTGGTGAGGTGGATATAACAAAAAGAAATTCTTTCAGGGGAAAACGGCAAAATAAACTGATGGAATAAGCAAGAAAAAGAACATAATTTTAAAACTTTGAAAAAATACATTTTGTGTTAAACAAAATACTTTGAAAAAAAACATGACAGACAACTTTTCAGAAAATATTTTGAAAGCAGTTTTCAAAATTTTCAACTCAGAACAGCAACATTCTGACGCCTTAGATACAGAAAATATCACCTCATGCATGAAATCAAAGAGTTCTAATCAAGCCAAGGTGAAAAATATTTCTGCAACCGTTTCCAAGCACTTTCAATAATAATAAAAACTGCATTTATATATGGTTGCTTTTAAGCACACGTGGACTATCCCGAAATGCAGTTTTGAGAAAATCTCAGGAAAAGTTTTTGACCCTTGTTCAGTTTCTTTAAAAGACAAAGAGAGTTTTCTCTATAACGAAATAAATACACACACCAGATGAAACTAAACTTCTCCTACAGGTAGCGCAATGCCTACTTTTGGTGTAGGTCAAGATTTCTGGAAACCCTCCGAAATCTGGGTTAGCCCGCCTATCCTTAAAAGCGACCATATAGCGCATAACTACGCTCTAAAGCATGATCTGCGCACTTTACAACTATTGTTTGAGACGGTATGATGTAGAAGAAGATCTCACTCCACAGGATGTTTGTTGTAGGAATTTCAAACATTTCTGAAAAGCATAAGAATAATATGAGAGGCAGCGTGGTGAAATCAGGTGCTCGTCAAAATAATCAAACTGAAGAAACTGGCATTTTTCGGCAGGCTTGTCAATTTTTATCCAATTTTCGTTTTTTGGCTCAACACCTTTCACGCCCATTTTAGAACACATTTCTGTGTTGATTTTTACTGAAAATTCACATATTTTGTGCCATTAATCAACGTCTGTCAGTAAAAATCACACGCAAATGTGCTTTTATATGGACATAAAATGTGTTGAGCTAAAAAACACAATTTTGATAAAAATTGCCAAATTGTAGGGGGGGGAGGGGGGGAGGGGGGGAGAAACTTTTGCTTTGATTTCAATATTTTGACGAACGCCCGATCTCACCACGATGCCTCACATATGATTTCCAAAAACAGGATTCAAAACGTAATCTTCCACAAAATCCCGCGCAAACTTCTGACCTTGTCGTCCGCAGACTGAGCGTTTTTGATGAGTCTGATGGGAGCCTTGCTCCTCCTGCTCGACTTCTTCGCGCTCACCACGACAGTCGTTTCCTTGACAACATCTTCAGCACCTGTTCAAACAACAAGGCCCCAACAAACTCTCAGAACAATGAAAATGAAGATACGGGAAAAAAATGCAGGGGGGGAAAAAAGGCAGGGGAGAGTTGCTAACCCAGATCTTTATAAAAATTTTAAGTTTTTACGGCCCTTACAGCCCTAATAGGTCATAAAAATTAGAGGTGTTATATGAAAGTAACACACAAAAAAAGCAGGAGGAGAGATAAGGATGATAGATGTTTGATAGGAAAGAAGGAGCAAACCACACCAGTGCACCCGCCAAGCACCCACTAACCCAGATCGTCTGTTCTCAGGTAGGGGTCCAGGTAGGGGAGAATACTGGTGTAGTGCGCCTCTAGCACCGACGCAGGGAGCTGTCGAAACCACGACTCCAAAGCCTGAAGGCCCACCTCAGCCAGGGGGAGGTAACTCAGACCCAGGGTGAAGGTCACCTGTGAGGTCAAGTATCATACATCTGTGAGGTCAAGTATGATACGGCTGTGAGGTCAAGTATGATACAGATGATACGGCATATGAACACTTTCCTGTGAAATCACGTCATATGAACATTTTCTTGTGAGGTCAAGTATGATACGCATATGAACATTTTCCTGAGAGGTTATGTATGGCACGGCTGTGAGGTCAAGTACGATACGGATGATATGAACGCTTTCCTGTGAGGTCACGGCATATGAACACTTTCCTGTGAGATCAAGTATGATACGCCTGTGAGGTCAAATATGGCATCGCATATGAACACTTTCTTGTGAGGTCAAGTATGATACGCATATGAACACTTTCCTAAGAGGTGAAGTATGATACGGATGATTCGGCATATGAACACTTTCCTGTGATTTTAAGTATGATACGGCTGTGAGGTCAAGAAAGATACGGTATATGAACACTCTCCTCTTCATAACGCCAAAGATAGTACATAACAAGATGGGCCACTCACTCAGCCAAAAAAGTGTCCGCCGGAAGTACGCTCTTTGCTTCAGATGGCGCTGCAGTCTGTTTTGAAGCTCTCTTTCGTTTTTCCAGAAGAAGAATAGGAATAGCACCTCCTTGCGTGCGCAGATCGACTGCTGTTCATCAGCAGTTCGGGTTCGTTCAGTGTGGAGTTTTAGTTGGGTTTTTTTATTTTAATGACCTCTAGCTTTTCATTCTAAAGTCAAATTAAACGAAGAAAACAATCACCCTTTCCTCCGGAAGAAGTTTTTTTGTCAGCGTAACCATTTATAAAAAGCGTTCTTCCGGAATTTATAGGATAACTCTGTTCGAAAAAGGTGCGCTTTTGCGAAGAGGGCGCCACCGAATTTTGAGGACACTTTTTTAATTGGCTCAAAGAGAGAAGTGGCCCCTCTTGGTATGTAGACTCTTCATAACGCACAGCAGTAAAACTGCCGACAACGCTATAGGCTGGATCACTTGAGAAATCACAATATAGTATTACTCGATGCCTCAAACAAGACACAAGAATTATGTATTCAAACTTCTGAACATAGCCCTTATTCAACAGAGATACTTATCGTCATCAGTATTATTGTCATCATTATTATTATCATTATTATCATCATCATCATTATCATTATCGTAAACAGCAGAGAATAAAAAAAGGGTTGAGACTTGTAGAATTCCCAAGAAAATTTTATAAAGGTTCAACGTTTCGCCCAACCACGGGCTTCATCAGGAAAATACAAAAAAATAACGTTAGATCTAATTACTACACTAGCTATCATTATTATCATTATCATCATCACATCATTATCATCAATCTACGACGCTGACATGCAAGCACTGAGACAGAATCTGCGCTCCAAACATAGGAAGAATTAGCCATGAAAGAAGCTGCATGAAGACAACCTTGAGACCATCTTAAGCAAAATTGACCATCTGAATAGACGAAAAGAGCCATATATATCATCATCATCATCATCATTATTATTATTATTAATATTATTATGATTACCTGTATGGCGGGTACCACGGAGGACATCTGATCCACGATGATTTCCTTGGGCAGGGAGAGGATCAGCGTGAGACAGGAGGCCAGGAGTTCGTTGCGATACTGCTTCATACGCACCAGCACCTGATGACGTCAGTGGAATTGAGGGGCAGAGGTGAAAAAACCCGCTGAGCGACATTTTGGAAAAAAATCCTATAAATGCACATTGTTACAGGCTATCAGATGCACAAAGTGTTTTCTGGTCAGTCTATGCGAGGAGTTAGTTGGGAATGAGGGTAGTGTCCGTGCCCCTCAGGACAGCCGGGGGGGGGGGGTCTAGAGCAAGCGCCAAACAAAGAAATAAACTAACGATTATTATTATTAACTTCAGTAGTCCGTCCTCTTAAATTACCTCATGGTGTTGGGAGGTTGGAAGGGGCGTTCAACCTATACAGTTTTGCACATGTTTTTTTTTTTCCTTTACCTCTTTGGAGAACTTCTTGATGAGGTGAAAGGTCACCTCCACTTCCTGCCCCGCCCCTGTCGCGACCCCACCCTCTCCTATGTCCATACTCTCCTCCAGTCTGGGAGACTTCTGGGACTGGCTGTCAAAGGCCTGGGGGTGAAAAAAGTAGTAGTAGATAGTGGTGGCATTTTGAAATTGATAATTTATAAATCAGTTTTTTTTATAATCCAAACAAACTTCTGCCCACTCCGCCTCGCTCTTTTTTCCCCTCCCATCCCACAACCTCCCCCCCCCCCCACACACACACACAGTTTAATTAAGAAGACAGCTCAATAGTAAATAAAAGTTTTAGTTTTCGTAAAAGTTTAACAGCACTTGCAACACAATAAGGTCATATACATGCCAAAGAATAGATGTGTTACAAGACAGTAACATACACGAAAAAGAAGTAGGAGAGATAAGGACTATAGATGTTTGACAGGAAAGACGGAGCAAACCACACCAGAGTATCCATAGTAAATAAAAGCAGTTCGCTTTATTTTTTTGTTTTTGAAGAAGGTATATTATAACAAGTCTCGTTCATATTTTTAAATTTTTTTTTACAAACCTTGAAATAGCTCAACTTGTCCGCCAAGGTCATGGTCACTGACAATAGTCTGTAGAAGCCACTGACCAAAGGATGCCTGAAAAGAAAAATATTTTAACCACGTCGAAAACAAAGGAGACGTTTCCGTAAACTGCTAGGTATCTCATATTTCATTCCATCTTTTTCGATTCGATGACAATCTGAGTATGAGCCCTTAGGCACTGAACCGTATATATTCCTTTACAGCAACTTCTACGTCAAATTTATTTTTTGGCGACTGCCGTAAAAAGGTCTCTTTCCCCGAGGAGTTCATTCGGTAGATGAAAAAATACCGAAATAATTCCACTTGTTTTGATTTAAATATCAATTCAGCTACGTATATGCCAATTTTAGATTTCGTACCGAAAGAGGTGGGTTTACCCCCCCTCGGAGATAGCATACAGAGAAGTTAAAGAATTCCTACCTGGTTGACATGACAACGAGGGTATGAGCGAAGGTGTACACCCAGTCCTCAAACAGGTTCCAATGGCTTGTCACCAGCACGTCCCTAGGATAATAACAGCAACAGCAATAATAATAACAGCAACAAGAGCAATAACGATAACAGCAACAAAAATAAAATCAACAATAATAACAACAGCGATGATGATAGTCATAACAATAACAGGAGCAATAATCATACTAATAATAACAACAAAAACAACAACAGCAATAATGGTACTATTAATAACAACAGCAATAATAATAATAATAATAATAATAACAATAATAATATAATAATAATAATAATAATAAAAACGATAATAATAATAATAATAATAATTATGAAAATAATGGTTAAGAGTTATAACAATATGATAATAGTAATAATCATAACAACAACAACAACAACAACAATAATGATAACAAGTTGCAGGCTTATAGGGCATGTCCCCGTAGAAAAGTCGACTCCATACGCTCCACAGCTTATTGCCCAGACAGACACTAAATCTGGGAAGCATTCAGTTGCACGAAGTACTCTGTTCGGTGCTCAAAAATACACCATTTGAAAAAATTATTCCTACGCCTCAAATACACTTTTTTTTCCAGTCGACAACAATAACTATGGTAAACATATGTGAGGCAGCGTGGTGAAATCAGGCCCTCGTCAAAGTAATCAAAGTCAAGAAACTGGCATTTTTCCACACGTTTGGGAATTTTTATCGAATATTTGTTTTTCGGCTCAACACCTTTCATGACCTTTGAAGAACATATTTCGGTGTAGATTGTAGTGAAAAACGTTGATCTTAGGCATGAAAGACGTAAATTTTCAGTTTCCACGAGCTCTCAAGCCAAGGAAATAACTCAACTTTAGCAGCCATTTTCCCACTAATTTTACCTCTGAAAACAGGCGACCTCCACCTCCTTCAATCACCAATATCTTGACTTGTACCCAAGATAAACAGATATTGTTTTCATCAAAAGCAGGGCAAATGGACAAGCATTAAGATGATACCAATAACTCCACATGTCCCCAAATTTACGAGCGCCTGAGTCCACGGCGTCGTGACACATATGAGTGTCGTAGTGAGGAGGGATCATAATTCAACACAGGTTTTATAATTGATTAACCCTATCCGTACGTCTAGCTTTACTATCTTATCCAAACGACGTGGAGAACTCTGTGTCACCACTTTCCAAAGAGGGAATTTACTCATTAATCCGATCCATACGCTTGGCATGGCAGTCTGTCAAAATGATTTTTTGAAAAATACTGAAAGTTTCAAAGAGATCTTCGTACTAGAAGTATTCTAAAATGCAAAGAATACAATCCCGGGGGTACAAAATGACCCCAGGGCGTACAGATAGGGTTAAAAAGTATTGTTCGCTTTGTACCATCCCGATATTTCATGCTATTGTGTAAGTAAGTGGACACGCTATTGAAAACCAATTTTCCTCAAAGAGAAAAAAAAGAGGTTGGCGTCAGTAACTCATCAGCTGTTGCTGGATCGACAACAACGTAACAAGATCAGTCACTGACAGGTGTCTATTCTCACAGTAAACTCTCTCGTCCCACCAAGTATACTTACGACCTTAGAGCATGCATCAAAATAACATTGAGCATGTACCTAAATTGTTTATATTGCTGCTCGTTTATATTATGCATGTGATTGTAAGCCACGTGTGTGTGCATGTGTGTGAGCGTGGGTGCGCGCGCGCACGTATATGTGTGTGTGTGTGTGTGTGTGTGTGTGTGTGTGTGTGCGTGTGTGTTATGTGCGTTGTGTGTGTGTGTGTATACACTTGGTGAAACACCAAACCAATGTGCCAGGATCTGGACAATAAAGATGTATCTTATCTTATCTATCTGTGTCTCTCCATCTCTATCATAGGCAAACAGCCAAAACCTGCTTCAACTGCAACCTGTCCAAGACAATAATTTGTTTTTAAAAAACGCAACCACTTCCCACTTCCCACTTGCCACCATGCCATTTTTGGTAATAATGACACTACACAGGACAACCACCTGTCTAAGACAATCATTTTTCTCCTCAACAATGGGGAGCCATCTTAGACAATGTCATCTCTATATCTCACTGACTTTCAAGCCAGAAATTTTATTTTTTTTAAGTTTTAGTTTTGGTAAGGTTTTACAGCACTCGCAACTGCATAAGTTCATACGAGCGTCGGAGGGCGGATGTCAACAGAGAAATCTAAACGGGGAACCAGGCTTACTCTGCTCACCTCTCTAGCCTCAACAGCACAAAGTCTGCTGCGACTATCAAAGCACCCCGGAAATAGCAGTAGACAAGAGAGTGACAAACCTACAAAAGAAGTAGAGGAAAAATGCCGATAGGATGAGGAAAGAAGAAGCAGCAGTTCCCCCTTTGTTGTTCCGGCACAGTATGAGCATGACATTGATAAATCAGCCCATTTACAATTCTACTGTGCATACAACACGTTAATATTTCCCCTTTGGGAATGGTCTAAAGACACTTCAGTCACTGGCACTGCCCTGGGGGGGAAAAAAAAAAAGACTTGAAGACAACTCACTTGCAGAAATCGACGAGATTGATGAAGACGTAGAAGTCTTTGGGTTTCTTGGCGATGACTCCGTAGGTCGGGTCAGCCGACAGAACCTCCCTCTCCTCCATCTCCGCATCTCCTTCCAGCTGTGGATTGTTGTAGTTTTTGTATGTGTTTTAGCTTTTATTTTAGTAAGAGTTGTACAGCACTTGCAACACAATAAGGTCATGTAAGTGCCGAAGATTTGAGCTGTTACAAGAGGGTAACATACATAAAAAAGGAGGAGAGATAAGGACGACAGATGTTTGATAGGCAAAAAGGAGCAAACCACACCAGAGCATCCGCCAACCACCCACAGTAAGTGTCTTATGTCACTTGTAATACGAAAAGGTCAAATAAATGCCAAAGATTAAAGGGGTTACAAAAGAGTAACAAACCGATAAAAATTTGCGACACAATAAGGTCATATAAGTGCTGAAGATTAGAGGCGTTACAAAAGAGTAAACAAATACATAGAAGAATAAAAATTCTGGCGAAATTTGGTTTGCAACAGCTTCACATTTATTATACATACATAAATACAGAACATAATTAAATTTTTTGGTAAGCCTTTCTCGACACTTGAAACACAATTAAGTCATATAAGTGCCGGAGATTAGAGGTGTTACAAGACAGTAACAAACACAACAACAAAAAATAAGAAGGAGAGACACGAATGACAGATGTTTGATAGGCAAGAAGGAGCAAACCATTCCAGAACACCCGCCAACCACCCACAGCTGTGGAGTAGCGCAGGCTGTAAGGGTTGAAGGATCTTCATGCAAAAGTTGTCATTACCTGTAGGCTAGAGTATAGCAACAGAGGGAGAAACAAATTCCAAGATACATGAAAGACAGACAGAACAGACAAAAACTCAATCCACACTGTCATCCAGTTGCCTCGAGATCAAGCTTGAGTGAACTCTTTACCGAAATTCCTCGCCACATGAATGCAAATACAGACAGATATATAACAGACAAAAACATTTTTAAAAACCTCACTATTGGCAAAAAGTTGCATCGAGATAAAGCTTGAGTGGAGTTTTAACCAAAATTCCTCGATACATGAATGCAAATTATACAGATAGATGTAAAAAGCAAGTTGTTCCCGCATCCGATCCGGACATTGAGGATTGCCTTGTAAGTGAGACAACTTCCTGGGCCTACGGGATATTGTGGTAGGGTGGCCAGTTCCTTTCCACACCGCCTTTACTTCCCCAACTCAAAGTCAGGTACCCATTACTACAGGGTGGGTAGGATGGGGGAGGGGCGAAAAAAATCGATGTTCTAACCAAGGCTCGAACCCGGACTTTCCGCTTTGGAGATGAGCTCACTAACCACTCTGCCACCGCACCCTCTACAGACAGATATAGAACAGAGAAAAACGTAAAAACATACCGCGCTGTCGGCCACAGTTGCCTCAAGGTCAAGTTTGCGCAGAATCTTCATCAGGGCCGCCATCAGCTGACTGTACACGGCCTTGGTGAGCTCTCTGCGGTCAGCCAGAGTGAAGTCCTCGGCAGCCAGGTCCTAGACAGCAACAAATGGGAGGCATCGTGGAGAAATCAGGCGCTCGTCAAGTTAGTGAAATCAAAGAAAACAGCATTTTCCCCTGGTTTAGTCATTTTTATTAAATTTTTAAAATTTTGGTTCATTACCTTATACGTCCATTTAAAACACATTTCTGCGTGGGTTTTCATGAAAAATGTTAATCAAAGGCAAAATAATTGTAAATTTTTTGTTGCCCAGGACTCTCGAGCTAAAGAAGTCACCAAACTTTGGCAGCCATTTTCAAGTTAATTTTTACCCCAGC